>NC_134486.1:217830599-217973099 GCF_040206685.1 Ascaphus truei
ACCAGTCGTGTCTCTGAGCTTGGCTCCGCACCTCCGGACGCGTCGCCATTCTCCTGCGCACGGCGCGGTCATGTGACTATGTGCGCCGATCCCCAGCTGTGCGGCAACTCACTGCCATTCGTCTCTCCTGCGGATTCCCCACCTCACTATCGGGTCCCTCCCTTTCCCTCAGCTTGTGTGTAGGAGCACAAGCGTAACAACTTGTCACTAGCCTTCCTGAATTCCGTGTCTATTTACGTCCTTTTTTTTATTTGAAAAGGCCATTATATCTCCCCTTAGCACCGCCTTTGCAGTTTCCCAATACAATTTTCCTTCATTTTGGTGCGCATTGTTATTGTCCTTGAATTGGTACCATTTGTTTAGAAGGAAAGCTTTAAACTCCTCATTGTGATATGTGTGAAGGGAACCTCCATATCCTATCTTTGTGCGCTTTCTGCCCAATATTGAGCCCTATCCATACTGGAGCATGGTCAGAAATCAAGATGTTTTCAATGGAAGCTATACCCAGGTTAGGGATTAGATGGTCACTTATTAAAAAATAATCGATTCTTGAGATGGTATTATGAGGATGGGAGAAAAAGGAGTACTCCCTCTCTATGGGATTTAGTAACCTCCAGCAGTCCGTCACCCCTAGCGCTTCCCGCAGAGTCTTAATACTCTTCTGTCCTGGATTTAATCCCCTCCGTTGTATATTTTGCCCTGATTTGTCTTAACAATGGATCTTGAGCTACATTAAAATCTCCGCCCACTATAGTATTGTTACTTTTGTCTTTCAATATTTTTTCCACCGTGCTCCGGAAAAAGCTCTGGCTATTCTCATTGGAGCCACATAGATCATAAATGTTTAATTCTGTTTTGTGTATTTTTACTCTGCATTGCACCAGTCTCCCTGTTGTGTCCCCAGAGGAAGTTATTATTTCCAGGGACAGTGCTTTATTAATTAGAATTGCTACTCCTCCCTTCTTTCCCACTGCTGGGGAATAAATACATTCTCCCACCCAGTCCCGCTTAAGTGTTTTACTTTCGTCTTCATTCAGGTGGGTTTCCTGCAACTAGTGCAATATCGGTCCTCCATTTTTTCAGGTATTTAAGAATTTTGTTTCTTTTTATTGGAGAATTTATGTCCTTTACATTCAAAGAGACTATTTTCATGTACATTTTACTGTGTGTTTGTGATTATATACTTGCGGTTCTCCTGCTGCCTTTGTGGGTATCTTACTCTCTCTTCTACAGCGCACCATGCATGCAGTCCTTTTATTACTTGTGCTGCTGATGACCTTAATTCCATGAACTGAAATTCTGACATTCCTATAACAAAACACACACAGAGAAAAAACATTAACATAAACATCACTTGTATAGACTTTCCTTTTTTCCAGGTGCAGCTCCTGCCTCCCGTCCTATTGTGATTCTTCACTCCTCCCGCTCCGCCATATAATATATATCCTTCAATTTATGTCTGACTAATAAGCTTTTGTCTTTTCTAACTACTTGTAAGCCCTTATTAACCTGTTATACCCCTTACCGCTTCCGTATATAAACTTATTTATCTGCTGCTTGTACTGGCATAACTTTTTTTTTTTACTACTTCATTACTTAACGCACCTAGCTTGGCCTTGAACTTCGGCCTTCCCCAATAACTGTTAACAAGGCAATTCTTCTAGTCCCCTCTACTCCACAAACTTTTTTTCTCCTTCAATCTTTTATCTCAGGATACTCCAAGAAGTACTTTTAGTCCTTTGCACCTTTCCAAGTCCTCAAGATACTTTTAGTCCCGCTGCTCCCTTCCTCTGCGTCGTTTTGTTCTCTTCCTCGCTCCTTTTGGGGCTTTTATCGTTTCTTCCGTTGCTCTTTGATTCGTACCTAGAGCCTTTATCTTGTACCTTTGCTTCGAGTCTCTTTAAGGACTTTTCCGCTTCCTCTGCCGTGTTGAACACTCTTGTTCCTGCATCCTTGGAGACTCTGTGTGGCAGGGTAGCTTAGTGTACATTTTTTGTTGCCCTTAAAGAGAGCATTGTACACCTTGCTGAATTCCCTCCTTTCATCTGGCACCGCTGCTGAATAGTCTTGGAAAACCAGGATCCTATGTCCCTCAAATATTAGGCGGCCAGCACTTTTATATGCCCGTAGCAGGTTCACCTTTTCTGCAAAATCTAGAACTCGTGCCATTACTGCCCTGGGTCTGTTTTCTTGCCCTGGTCTTGACCTGGGCTCCACCATGAGTAATTCCCAGTGTCTCTTGTACCCATTTGGAGCAAAATTGTATTGGCTTCACAGACTCGGGGATCCCAATAATGCGCACATTATTTCTCCGTGATCTATTTTCCAGATCATCTATTTTTTCCTCTAGGGACTGATTCTTTCTTTTTAATGTCTGCATTTGTAGTTGCGGTGCTACAGAATTTCCTCCAGACCACTCACTATTTTCAGCCTCCCCTATTTTGGTGCTCTGGGAGGTGAGTTCCCCTTTAAGATCCTCTATGGCTCTGTGCAGCGTCAGAGTTGGCATGATTTCCCTTCCCACAGCTCTGGCCACCTCACCGTGCTCTCTCTGCTCCCTGTGTCCCTCACTCTGCTGTGGGTCACAGACATCCTGCTGATTCTCTGCATACTGCTCCATGAGGTTAGCAGCCTTCTTGGATATTTCCTTTTTCTTCTCTGCCTTCTCAGGACGTTGCTGCTGCTTTGGAGGCATCTTGGATTTTTTTGAGAGATATTTTTCCATCCGGCTCACTTGGGACCCTTTCCTCTCTCCTTGCCTGTCACTTTTTGTTCATGTTAGTGCTGTTTTGGGTGATTAATAGCTGGATTTTTGCAGAGCTCAGCACTCTGCTTTCACTTTGCCCAGCACCAAAACAGAACCCCCCTCGATTTTTTTTAAGCTGATTTTAAAATGCTAAGGAGCCTCTCCTCTAGCTTTCCCTACTCTGGTGCCCTTTTTTGTGTGCAGATTATTGCCTTTTTGGCTGCGATCTGGCGGAGCCTTCACAGAGCTCAGTCTTTTGCGGCTGCTCTGTCTGGTGCCAGACCGGAAGTCTTAAACATTATTTAACCGCACTCCTATCACCCATGTGGCCAGTTAAACTCAAACTTTATCCCTGCTCAATTAAATGTGTTCCAATCTAGTATCTATTTGAATATATTGGGTCTTAAAAATAATTGCTGTGTTATGGTGCTTATTGCCTTTTCTCATTTTCACATTAATCTTCATTACAGAGATTTCATTCCGCGTGTGGCAGTGCGGTGGGAGTCTTGAGATAATCCCCTGCAGCAGGGTGGGTCACGTGTTTCGCAAACAGCACCCGTACACATTTCCTGGGGGCAGTGGAACCGTATTCGCAAGGTAAGGATTGCTCTGCTGCTTCAAATTGCTGTTCGCCGCGCTTTCAGGTGCTGCAATTCCTCGCAAAAGACGAAGACACAGGTAAAGTACCATTCAACGTTGTCCAGCAAAATGTCCTGTCAGAAGTCATGTTCTACGCAACAAATCGTTAAGCACTGTACTAGCAGGTGATATCACCTTTAAAATGACATTAGATTTCACTATGTAGTAACAAAGGAGGGAGAGAGAGTATGTGGTATGATACCTTTTATTGGACCAGCAAGTAGTTGAAATGTTACAAGCTTCCGTACATCTCCACGTCTTTCATCGGTTAGGACCCCGAGGGGCTGATTCACTAAGCAGTGATAACTGCTTTTACGTATGATAAATGCCTTTTAAGACCGATACTGCCTGCTGCGCGATTCACTAAGCAGTGGTAACAGTGCTTTATCGGCCGTAAAAGGATTTTTTTCAGCCAGGCAATAAAAATATGTCCAATCAGTCAGCGCGATTCACTAAACAGTGATAAGTGACTCGTACTTTAAAAGCACGCAAGATTTTTGCACCAACAAAAGGCTGGCGCAAAAGAAATGGAGCCATGAAAAAAAATCATTGTTTACGTTCTTTTTCACCACACAATTAATACAACAGGCCGGCGGGTGTCCCCGGGTGATCCCCGCGGGATTCTGTGGCCCTCTGGTGATCCCTGTGGGAGTCCAGGGCCCACGGGTGATCCCTGCGGGAGTCTGGGGTCCCCGCTGGCCTGCGGTACTAATTCTGTGCCCAAAAAAAAACCATAACAGCCAATACTTTCAAATAAATACACCCTCCCCTGCACCCCCTAACACATACAGTACAATAATGGTAAAAATTACTATTATCCAGATATGGATAATAGTGCATTTGCCCATTAAAAATAAAACATTAACAAGCAGAAATAAAGTAAATAAATGTTGCACTCACCCCTGCCAGCCTGCCACGATGAAGGCCGTCCTCATCACCGTCCAGGGGAGGGGAGTGTATTTATTTCCCGTATTTTTCCCCCCTGTTTTTTTAAAGCCCAGGATTGGTACCGCAGGCCAGTGGGAATCCCCGTACACCTGCGGGGACCACCCGAGGACCCCAGGACACCCGTGGGGGATCACTCGAGGGCCCCCGCCGGCCTATTGTAACATTCCTATGCTTTAAAAAAAAATGTATTTTAGGGCGGTATAGGGGTTGTTGGGGGCACAGGGCGTTGGTGCCTAGTACATATTGCAAGGTTTATTGGGGGCAATTGCCTCCAATAAAGCTGCTATTTGTCCTTAACCCCTTCATTGCCTTTGTGACTAGCCGCTAAGGTAATGAAGCTGCTTAAATGTTTTTTTTTTTTTTTTTTTTAAATAGTGTGCGGAAGCAGAGGGTCTCCTGAGCTGAACAGCTTTGATTTCTAGCTCCGTGACCCCGTGCTTCCCGGTATGGGGCATCGGATGCCAGTGTCGCCGCCATTTTTAAAGCATCCGCATTACATGACGCGGGACATTTAATGGAGAAGATACCAGCACCCCATATCTGGGCCTGTAACTCGGGAAGCAGGGGGTCCCCGAGGCTGAAATCAATGCGGCTCATCTCTGGAGACCCCCTGCTCCCGCACACAATTAATAAAAAATTTCATTAATGCAGCTTCATTACCGTAATTAATTATTTTTTATTGATATTTGTGTTTTGATCATTGTGTACATGAGCAGGGGGTCACCTGAGCTGAACCACATTGGTTTCAAAAAGGCGTAGTTCCATCGCACAGCAACAGAAAGCCAGGTCATAGAGATACGATTCTTTATTGAAGCTGCATTAAAAAAACAGAGGAGTCCTTGATAAAGTGCGGTTACGCACGAAACGCGTAGGAGTGTTGCATCCTCCGGTTTTTTTAATGCAGCTTCAATAAAGAATCTTATCTCTATTACCTGGCTTTCTGTTGCTGTGCGCTGGAACTACGCCTTTTTGGATATCTCTGGATCTTGCTACGACTGCACGCCTGGGGAGACATCTAGGGACCTACAGTGAGTACCTTATGTTTTACCTATAGGACCATCCAAATGAGGAGGGGAAAGGTATTATTTATGCTACTCCCCACCTTCAGGCAGTTATAGAGCCCCTACATAGGTTCAATGATTGATCACTGGTATCACTGAATTATGGATCTATAAACCCCATGGACTGTCTTCTCTTTGAATACTTAATTATCTACGTGGGACCAAGCATATGAGCACCAACCCATTTCCCATACACATTGGTTTCAGCCTCGGGGACCCCTGCAGGATTTAAATCCTCCGGTCACGTGACGCAGAACTTTTTAAAGCACGGTATACTGGCACCCCATAACGGGCCCGCGTCTCATGAAGAAGAGGGTCCCCGAGGCTGAAACCTAGTGCGCTGGAACTGCGTGTTTTTGAAACCAATGTGGTTCAGCTCAGGAGACCCCCTGCTCATGTACACTATGATCAAAATCAATATTCTTAATGCACGATCGCCTGTAAGAGCCGTGCATGGAGACGCAGCTTTAGAATTTTAAACATGATAGCAGGGGGAAAAAACAGCTCGAGCGATCGGGCATGTTTTTGCTCGCACCGAACCAAATAAGCTTCACTTCTTAGTGAATCCCGCGTCTGGCTAAATTTTTTATCGAGGAATTACAAATTTCCCAATCGGGCGCAAAAGCTCACTGCTTAGTGAATCGCCTCCTGAGTGTAAGATGCTAGCCTGCAGTACCATGCACATCCACTGGGAATGCTGCTGCTCTTGCTAGCTCTCTCAAAGAACCTTTCAGACTCTGAAACCTGACACCTTTGCACCTGTCCCATGCATATAGCCAGACCTATATAAACCTCCCTTTCCTGTTCCTCCTTGCCTGTTTATACTGGTTCCTCCTGCACCTGCTAGGTTCCTGTATTTGCTGTTGCCCTGTCCATCAGTCTCAGTCCTGTTCCCGAGTCCCAGACATGTTCCTGTCTCCTCGTTGCCGACCTTTGCTTGTGACCCCGACCACGCTACCTGCCGCCTGCCTCCGACCTCTTCTTGTGACCCTGACCACGCTCCCTGCTGTTCCTGCCACTGGGATCCACTCCAGCCATAGATTAACCCTTGAC
The DNA here is from genome assembly GCF_040206685.1 of Ascaphus truei. Lineage (NCBI taxonomy): Eukaryota > Metazoa > Chordata > Amphibia > Anura > Ascaphidae > Ascaphus > Ascaphus truei. The sequence continues at coordinate 217,837,047 of NC_134486.1, forward strand.
ACTGAGAGGTACGGAAGCTTGTAACGTTTCAAATACTTTTTTGGTCCAATAAAGATATCAAACCACATACTCCCTCTCCCTCCTTTGTTACCACATGGAAGATAGGACCAACACGGCTACGCACCCTTCTTTGCTTCGTTTTCACTAGTATTGATTACCATCTGTGTCCTTGCTGGGAACTTTTTGGCGTGCCGACGTGGTCCTGAGGTCACTTTTGCTCTGCTTTTTATTCCTGTGAGATTTCATTATTACAAATGAACTTGAAAAATTAATTCTTGGACTTGTCATGACTGGCACGTGACAAATACTGTATATTGAGAGGAATAGCATGGCATTAGCAGCGCTGAGTTGCGTGATACCACCAGAGCCTGACACTCATCTCGGGTGGCTATGTTTTAAAAATCACCTAGTGCTAAATCTGATTAAAATAACAGCAAAATAAATAAAGACCATCCCATTGCCTTAATAATGAGAATTGTTCATTGTTAATGCACACAGTTTCAAAGGAATATGTGATACATAGCCCCAATATTCCTGCTAAATCCTGTTTATGTAGAACACTTCAACCCTGTACTGTATAAGGTAAAAAAGCAAATAACAATGTACAGTAAAAGAAAATTGCTGCGAAAATTGGCTCATGCTGCTTCTTTGTGACTTCAACAATCTGTAAATTGGTGCATAATGGAAACTGTAAATCATTTACAAAAGGTGTTTAAAAGCACACTGCAGGTATATACCATATAAAATGTAAGTAAAACTATGAACATTTTACAAAGAAATTGCTAGATTTATGCATTTGCCATTACCTGTTTAAGAATAATTAAAATATTTTGAACGTGAATCCATATACCGTAGAATTATTACATGGGTCTCCTCATTAAATCCCACATGCGAGTATTACCTCCCATTCACTCCCTTGCATGGACCACCAGAATGTGTAGCCCATCACCATACAAAGGGAGAGAGTTAGCCAATGTATCTCTGCAAAATTAGCGCAGGCAAGGTTTTCTGTTTTACATGCTACTTGGATCACTTGTATTTGAATTAGACTTAAGTAAAAAATAACATCTTATTTATAATCGGTAGCTCTTTTACTGGCTCACAGTGGTAACCGAGTTCTTCATAAACCTACAGTCATGTTTGCATGATGAGCATGATATACTGTGTATTTACATCAACTTGTCAGCAGGTGGCACCAGTTTATTCCTTTTCCCTAGTTAATGAATTGGAAAACACTCTGGTTTCCAGAAGCCAATACGTTTTTGAGTCCTAAAAATAACGTGAGATGACGTACAGTACCCATCAGTATACAAAAGTGAAAGGAAGAACACTATTGCTGTTTAACTTTGCATAATCGTGCAACCACATAGCCAAGCTTCATCATTTTTAATTCCTTCGAGGTAGAACTCCTTGTTCAGATACATTGAAGGGGGAATAAAGCAGCAATGAATAATTAGAAAAGGTATTTTGTATACATTGAAAGTGAAAAGCAAGGAACCTGCGCATGAGCTGTCCTTTAAAATCAGCTGAAATGATTCGCTTGCAGCTGTGCACGCTGGAGCGACTCCCCGAAACGCTCCTAATGTTGAGAACTCCCGAAGGGGATCTCAAGCGACAAAGAGAAGAAAATGCACACAGCACGCACCACGAATCTATATAAAAAATATATGGCAATTTTAATGTCTGATCAAATGACCACACATATATTCAGTGACTTCAATTTACAAAAACAACAACAATAAAAATCAATACATGAAAACACAATATGACAATTACATTAGATACCAGAGCACTCTCACACAGGGATATTAAACTAGCACTTGCTTCTTTGAAGCCTACACCATGAATCAAATTAATCTTAAAAAAAAATCATCATAGAAGTTCAATTTGGCAACATGATTCAATGCCAGAATGAGGGAGCTAGATACTGACCACAAGCGGCAGCGGGTAGCCGTTGTTGGCGCTGATGATATGTCTGGACTGCACCAGCACTCGTCAGAACTTCTCTCCGCTTGCTCTTCCTGGTCCCTCTGTCCCAGCCAATGGGTGAGCACGTTGAACAGCCTCTCGTGACCTCTACACGTTTCGCAACAGCGTGCTTCGTCATGAGTCATTTTAGAGGCCGATCACGCACATTATAAGGCAACAGTAACCAATGAAATCAGACCATAGATATCAGCACTGATACAAAGATAACTAATGCATAAAAAGAAACTGTGAAAGAACACTGGAAATAAATTATTTCCAACACTGATGGACAGTCAACATGCTATTTACAAATAGTGATAAATAATAATAAAACAGTTGGAATAAATTATTTCCAACATCAATAAACAATATACTATTATAGACGTACTGTGATAAATAATGATGAACAATCTCCCTAAACCCAACTAGTGAACATAATCTATTTACACCATTACATATTACTACACCTAAATATAATAATGTGATCAATATTAATAAATTAATAACATTGATAAATTCATTAAATCAGTGAATTGATGAAACCAATAAAGTTACATAAATCATAAATAATAAGGGAGAAGGACTGGCTCAGTGAGTAAAGACACTGACTGGCACTGAGTTTGAAGCAGGGGAGCCTGGTTCAATTCCCAGAGTTGGCTCCTTGTGACCTTGGGCAAGTCACTTTATCTCCCTGTGCCTCAGGTGCCAAAAACATAGATTGTAAGCTCCACGGGGCAGGGACCTGTGCCTGCAAAATGTCTCTGTAAAGCGCTACGTATAACTAGCAGCGCTATACAAGAACATGCTATTATTATTATTATTATTATTATTCTGCGACTGAATTAAACAAAACCTCAATAAAAATATATAAACAATATTGACAAAACACCAGTATACATGACAAAGATTAAAATCAATTTATTTGATAATTAATATACTATAAAATATAGAAAAGGTATTTTGTATACATCTTACATATATTGTAAAATAATGTTTCATTCATTGTTTTATTGAAGAAATAGTTAAGTATTTCAGTCTTGAATAGAATTCCACCAGTCTGTCATTAACACCTTTTTGTGTGTGTATTGTATTGTATGTCTTTATTTATATAGCGCCATTAATGTACATAGCGCTTCACAGTAGTAATACATGTGGTAATCAAATAAATAACAGATAATATAAATAACAGATCATGGGAATAAGTGCTTTAGACATTAAAGTAACATTAAGGAAGAGGAGTCCCTGCCCCGAGGAGCTTACAGTCTAATTGGTAGGTAGGGAGAATGTACAGAGACAGTAGGAGGGAGTTCTGGTAAGTGCGTCTGCAGGGGGCCAAGCTTTATGTATCATGTGTTCAGAATATCACAGTGCTATTCATTTGCTTCTTTAAGCAAGTGTGTCTTAAGGTGGGTCTTAAAGGTGGATAGAGAGGGTGCTAGTCGGGTACTGAGGGGAAGGGCAATCCAGAGGTGTGGGGCAGTCAGTGAAAAAGGTTTAAGGCGGGAGAGGGCTTTAGATACAAAGGGGGTAGAAAGAAGACATCCTTGAGCAGAACGCAAGAGTCGGGATGGTGCATAGCGAGAAATTAGGGCTGAGATGTAAGGAGGGGCAGAAGGAGAAGAGGGTGGTCTACGGTGTCAAATGCTGCAGAGAGGTCGAGTAATATGAGCAGAGTGTAATGACCAGTGTGTGTTGATTAAGCTAAATTTTATTAGGCCAAATAAGTATGGTTATGTCAGGGCTTTTAAGACATTTTACAAGTTCTCTTTTTTTTTCTTCTCATTTTCAGCTGTACATATTCTATTGTCAGCTGTGTTGTAATTACAAAACATGGTGACTGTAGCCTAAAAGATTCGTCATAGCCCGACCCAACTACAAAACTGCTCTATGTTACTATGAGATGTCCGCTTCTAGAATATTAACTATTCAGATGTTATCTTTCTACAGAAACACACGTAGAGCTGCAGAAGTTTGGATGGATGAATATAAGAATTTCTATTATGCAGCCGTGCCTTCAGCTAGAAATGTACCTTATGGAAAGTAAGTATTGGCTTCTCTCTCCTATTTCTGTAGACATTGGTGTCATTTATAGTATATTATAATATAGGTGCAGAAGAAAATGTGTACATCACGTGGGAATATTGGTATTCAGAGACCATGGACACCTTTAAAACCATGGGTCTCATGTGCTAACTCTCTTTCTATCAAAGTGGTAAACCCATCGCCAGGAAACGGCAAACGGCACTCCAGAGGTCTTTGTTGAAAGGCAAAAAAATGTATTGTGGGTGGTGATCAACGTTTCGATCCGTAACTTGGACCTTTCTCAATATTTACGTCACTATGTATGTCTTTATTTGTATAGCGCCATTAATGTACATTGCGCTTCACAACAGTAATAGTTAGTCATATAAATAATAAGATATAAATAACACAAAGGGAAGAAGTGCCCAGACATAAAAGTAACATTTAGGAAAAGGAGTCCCTGCTCCGATGAGCTTACAATCTATTTGGTTGGTGGGAAGAACGTACAGAGACAGTAGGAGGGTGTTCTGGTAAGTGCGTCTGCAAGAGGCCAAGGTTAAAGTATGAGGTGTTAATTATAAGCCATCGAGCTACTCGTATACTTCCTTAAGCAGGTGGATTGAGTGGGTGCTAGTCGGATATTGAGGGACGGGCATTCCAGAGGTGTGGGGCAGTCGGTGAGAAGGGTTTAAGGCAGGAGAGGGCTTTGGATTTGGATACAAAAGGGGTAAAGAGAAGACATCCTGGAGCAGAATGCAAGAGCCAGGATGGTGTATAGCGAGAAATTAGGGCTGAGATGTAAGGAGGAGCAGAAGAGTGTAAAGCTTTACAAGGGAGGAGGAGAATTGAGTGCGAGAGGCAGGATTTGATGGGAAGCCAGGAGAGGGATTTCAGCAGGGGAGACGCTGAGACAGATTTAGGAAAGAGCAGAGTGATTGTGGCAGCAGCATTAAGGATAGATTATAGGGGAGGCAGGAAGGCCGGACAGCAGGAGGTTACAGTAATCAAGACGGGAGAGAATGAGGGCCTGAGTCAGAGTTTTAGCAGTCGAGCAGCAGAGGAAAGGGTGTATCTTTGTATTCGTATCTTGATAAAGGTCCAAATTACAGATTGAAACATAGATTTCCACCCACAGTACATTTTTATTGCCTTTCAACAAAAACCTCTGGAGTGTTTGTTTTCCCTGCGTTGGATCTACCACTTTGATATTGGACGCACCTGCTGGGTGTTGGGGATGCACCCGAGGCTATACCTGTGGAAGTCAAGCTGTGCAAGTGCATCTTTATTCTACATACTAACTCTGTTGCTGGCAGTGGGGGCCAGCAATGAATTGAACACAAAACAGTCATCATTTTTCAGTGGTGTTATCCCTTTTTGGTTTATTGTTCAGGATTATTCACCTCAAAAGCTGTTAAAGTTTTTTTTTTTATCATTCTCTGATTCACTTAATTTTCATATTTCTGCTGTTTCCTGCTTCTAGTATTCAAAGTCGCATGGAGCTGAAAAAAAAAATAGGCTGCAAACCTTTTAAATGGTACCTGGAAAATGTTTATCCTGAACTAAGGTATGACGTTCATTTCCCTGTAAGTACTTTGTTTTGTAATTTAGAAATATAGAAACAGGAGTCCATCAAATGTATGGTCTTTCAGGCTAAAAGAGTATTTTATTCGTTAGAACATTTGCCTTTAAAAGGGATCAACCCGGTTACAATACAAATATCCGCTCTGCTTGGGATCTGCTTAATTGCATGTACTCACCCAGAATCTGGGCGATGACATGCAAATAAGTACTGTGACATTCTGGATGATGACATGCAAATAAGTACTGTGATGGGGTGATGAGATGCAAATACTGTGTGATTATAGAGTAAGGCAGGGTTGGGAACCTGTCTGAGATGTTAATGTGCTTTAAGTGCCCTTTATGATTGCTGTATGTTGTATGGTGCAAGGTCATTATCACTATTTTAAATCACACTTACTTATTTGTGTACCAGGTTCATAGCCATGACGAATTTCACAATAGTACTGACGAGACCGTAAAATTCGAAACAGCTGTGTATGAAGCTGTCGCTTCTCGGCCTTTTGGCTAAGATCAAGTGTAGAATCTGTCTTGTGAAGGATGGACTAAGCAGCCTACACTTGGCCCTCTATCTGGCAGAGGAGTTGACCATGAGGGAGCACGAGTTCGCGTTCCGCCATCCCGGGATACGTTCTTGGTCGAATTGGCCCTAGTACTGCATCAATTGGCACAGAACACGACTGTATGGACTTTGCACTCTTTGATTTTTGCACTGCGTATCCCTGGGCCGTTTGGCTAAGGGGTACAGAATATTTTTGACCGTCCCTGGCCTTTTGGTCAGGTTGTTCACTGGCACAAGCTCACAGCACTGTTTTGAACAGAGCACGAGCACTTATTGTTTTGTCACTTGGTTCCTGTTTTGGTCACGGTCTCTCCACAAGAGTAAACACTATGGATGATTAAGCCTTTGGGCTGAAAAACATTGATCCTGGACTCCTTGTCTGGCCTGTTGGCTGAAAAATCCGGGAAGAGGGTGTCTGACTACTTCAGGAAGAAGACACCACAGTAAGCGATCCTGAGGATCTGGTAGGCATTATTTCCTGAAGATCGAAGGGGAAGAAAAGGACTCGTATGAGTTCGGGGGGACGGTCTTAGCACCTGGATCATGTGCTCATGATCTAAGCACATAAGGAGTATCACTCCACTCAGGACTCCAAAAAAGAAAAAAAATCTGTTCATAAGCATAATAAAAGCATTTTAGCATAATAAAAGCATTGAAGTGGCAGCGATAGAACAGATAGTGACACCGACTGGATCCTTAGACCATGGCCGAGAAAGCATTGGGTAGCATAAGGTACTACTCAGTGGTGGGATTGAAACGGTTCGCACTGGTTGGTGCGAACCTGTTGCCAGGAATTTCCCAAGTTCGCCGAACCGGTGCTTAATTCTTGAGACGGGCGCAGGGAGATGGTATGCGGTGGCAGCGGTGGGCCCCAGGTGTTAAAGAATTAGCTGGTAGTAGAATCATTTGGGTCAGAGAAGGACGGCAGGGGAGGAGCGCCATCTAGCAGTCTGACCCCGGAACTTCCGGTGTCTGCTGCTAGAGCGTGCTCCTCACCTCATTCTGCTCTCCTCCTGCTCTGCCTCAAGTGATTCTTCTACCGGCTAATTCTTTAAGCCGGTTGGCCCTCCGCCGCTGCATACCATCTCCATGTTCCTGTGTCCACCCAGGTAGGCATGGAGGAGGGGATGGGGGAGGAGGGATCTGAGGGGGACGGGGGAAGATCTGAGGATGCTGATTTGGACTGGGGGAGATCTGAGGATGTTGATTGGGACTGGGGGAGATCTGAGGATGCTGATTTGGACTGGGGGAGATCTGAGGATGCTGATTTGGACTGGGGGAGATCTGAGGATGCTGATGGGGACTGGGGGAGAGCTGACGGTGAGGATGAGGGGGAGATCTGATAATGGTGATTTTTCACTATGAAAGGGCGGTAAGGTGAGAGAGAACTGGTTGTTAACATTTTTGAATCCCACTACTGGTACTACTCTATAGTGGCCCCAGGTCCTCCTCCGCCTGAGGGGCACCTTTACAATGCACCATGGCGGTGATGTGCTTTTGCATTAGCACATACAGATTGTAGCACTTGTTTCGCGCAGAACACTGGCATGTTTGACCACAGACTTTTTTCTTTTGCCCTTTTCTTTTCACTACACTGAGCACCCCGCCTCCCCCTCTTCCCCCCCAGCCTTGGGTCAAGAGTAAGCTCGCAGGAGTTTTTGCAACTGCCCTGGCCTTTTGGATGAGAGGTGTTTTTTAAAACGCACCTGCACTGGACACTGCTGATCCTTCTGGATGAAGACAGACCCACGAGAGCGAGAAGCATGGAGAGAGACAGAGCATCGAGCACTTACTGCGGTTAATGTTTGCCTGGCTTTTGATGTGGGGGTACAAATTAATTTCCAGTTTTAATATGAAAATAGAAACCATTCGCTGACATCAAAATGAGATTGAATGGAGTATTAATCAATATATGGTTGACGGTCATATTTATCAAGTGGTACAAAGTTATAAAGGGCATACTTACCATTCAGTCCCAATTTTGCTGGAAAAGTCATGTTTTTGAATTTAACATTTTCTCTCTGGCTATGTCCTGGACGGCAGAGAGCAGAATCCAGGTACTTCCTGCTGCTGCAGTGCAGCATCTGACCACTGGGGGGGGGGGGGGGGGGAGCTGAAGCGCAGCTCTCTCTCCTTCAGCAGATAGGAAGGGAGAGGCACTTCCTGTCACCTCTGAATGCTTACTGCCCCACCTAACCACTGCCCTTGAAACACCTGACTGCTCCCACACCATCATTACCTCACATACCCTTTAACTGCCCACTGCAAAATAAACCCAGGACTAGAGTGCCACGCCAGAGCCACACTGGAAAACGTGGTCAGTCAGTGCTGTACCCAGTGGCAGCGTGGGGGCCTAACATGGATGTTAACTCAGCCCCAACTTCCGGTAATGGCTAGGGCACTGACAAACTGCAACCACCTTCCCCAGGTAAGGGGGTCGGTGACGTGAGAGAGAAGGGGGCGGAGGAAGTGTGGGGGAAGGAGGTAGAGAGAAAGTGGGGGTGGGGGTGTGATGGGTAGAAACAAGAGAAGCTGCTGAGAAGAGCATATGGAATCCGGAAATATTCTGTGTGTTTACTTTATTGTACTATAAAAATGTAAACGAGGATTATTGTTTTTTTAATTGCTGTTTAAGTTGGTGTTGTAGGGAATAAAGAGTTCCAGCATTTCTGTTTTTTAGGACTCGAGCACTGAATATGTTACTTTTTTAATACCCTTGCATGGTTTGACTAGGCTCTGTCACACATCCACTGACTATCACTGCACCTGACCAATCTTGTAAAATTAAAGGGGCAATTCCACCCACATGAACAAATGGCAGTGATATGTTTTTATGCACTTTTCTAAGCAGCCGTTCCCCTCGACTTGCTATTTTTTAGATGCGAAGTCCCACTGAGCAGAGTGAAACTTAACTTACCAATAGGAGCCCCAGGGAGATAATGCTTGAGAAATTATGCAAATTCTAACATTGTCTGTTTCTATTGGCTAGCTGCCCAGGGCCCACTGATTTTGTTACAACCTTTGCAACTCAATCAGTAACACTTCAGCAGTGTGAACAATGGACAGATTAGCATTTTATTTATTTTTTTGGCAAGTCTTTATGTGGCACTTCTTGTTTAACTCACTTGGCGCTTGGTGCACATGACTCATTCAGAAAACTGTCCCTGAAAATGTTTTTGAGTGATGGCAACTAAGAAAATATGCCAGAAAGTGAATGACAGTGCTGGTGGGCTTCTTGAGGCTTAGCATCTCTTAGTAAATTTGACCTTGAATATTTTAGCCACTTTGTTTTAACCTTGGATCACATTCCTTACATCAGAAATCATACAAAAAAAGAAACTAGATTCTTAATTTAGATGGCTGGAACCGTGGAGTCCTCAAGGGCTGAAGCTCACATTTTTAGCTCTGGGGTGCCCCTTGTTACTAATAATATTACCATTTCTCCTCATGGAGAAAACAACATGGCCGCCAGTGTCGACCAATAGGAAGCTGCAACCAATGACACTGTAGCTTCCTGTTGAATCGCGGATCACACTTGTTTTGGTGGCCATATTGTTTCCGCAGAAGGGAACTTTAAACCTCGTACCTTCACTGAGAATTCTCAGGAAAAATATCGCACTTCAGCACTAAAGGACCATCTGGTTCCAATTGTGCAAATAAATCTATTTAATATCCCTTATTTTTGCCGAGGCATTGTTCGCTGAGCATGCGCAGAATGTCTTTATGCATATACACACTTAATCATCTAATACTGTTTTCCTCCCAGTATCCACATGGAACAAAGACTACATTAAACCTTTAAGTCAATTTGTGTGGGCCTCAAATGTTAGACATTGTTTACCTTATTTTATTTCCATTTGTGTCTGCCTCAAATGTAGGAAATGTGTTAATCAAGCATCTAACAGTTAACACAAGTCTGACGAAAAATATTGTACAAATCACTTGATTTTGAGCATCTAAAAAGGGAAAGAAAATAGCCCAATATGCAGAACGTTATAAAACCCCATCTTAATGCATTCATTTCATCAATTTTTCTAAGAAAATTACTCTAGTACCTTCACTGTAACGGGTACCTTGATTTAATACTGTTATAGTAGTAGTGCTTAAGTTCTGTCTCTGAGGGTTACCATCAGATCACGCTTTTAGGAGTTCTCTAATTAAAAAACACTTAACCTATTAGCCCAACTTTATCACCAAGTAAATGTGCTTAGGTACATACTGTCCTAAAAATCTGGCCAGTTTCGTAGCCACTTGGGACTCAACTTGTGCACTACTGTGTTACGGCGTTAACAAAATGGTTTTACAGATATCAGCGTAAACCGCTCACAAGAGGCTATAGTATAGCAAAGCTTGATGGTTGAAAAGCACTAATTTGTAGTTCTATAATAATATCAGCCGACACTGCACAATTCAGTATCCACCATCCGATTATTTGGTGAATCAGCTGATAGAACTCCTAAGCAACATCCTTTTCTGTGAAAGGGGTCTTTATAATATTGGTTTCCATGCTTTCCCCCCCCCCCCCCCCTCCCAGGGTTCCTGATCACCAAGACATTGCGTTTGGGGCTTTGCAGCAAGGTACAAACTGCCTCGACACGTTAGGCCATTTTGCAGACGGAGTAGTTGGTGTTTACGAATGTCATAACGCTGGAGGTAACCAGGTAGGTAATCAGGTAATACCGCAATATAATACTCTATTCTTTCAGTGTTTAGGATATTCGCTGTCTCTATACTGTATATCTGCAAATATGCCAATATACAGAATGTGAGGAAATATGTGGGATACATATATCAAAGTCTCCAGGCTGCAAAACTGGAGCAAAAAAAACTGCACCAAATGTTATCAATATAAAAAGTCTTATAGGAAATCTGGTGCTTTTTTGTGCCTTTTTGCAGCAGAGACTTGATACATAACCCCTGTTGGGTATAATTAACATGTATTTACTGTAGGCTTATATGGTTCACAAGAAGATCAGCTCCGCTTATGTCAGACCCGAGTGACAAAAGAATTGTGTTCCCTTCACAAGCAACTTTATTCATGTCTGACAGGGTTAATTTGGTTGAAAGGTTTTCATTTACAGGTTCTACCTCAAGGGACTAATTTGAATGTGTGCGTCTAGCAGAAGCTAAGGCCTTGACCCCGCTGCCTGCTACAGCGGACGCTGCACAGACAAGAGCCCTCCCCTCAATGGCGCCAGGCCCGCTGCGAGGGGGGGCCGCAGCGCTCGGGCGAGAGCTGCTCCTGCTCTCAATAGAATTGAGAGCAGGACTCGCGTCGAGCGATACGGCACGCCCCCCGGCGGTTCAGCCAATGAGGGCGAACCTGCCGGGTGACGTCATGGCCGCGCCCCCGTCACTCCCCCGCCACGCCCTCCCCGGTCTCTCTGCCTGCAGTGAGCTGCAGACCGGGGAATCGGCTGAACGCGCCGCCAATATCGCGGGCGCGCGTTACAGCGGAGAGACCGGGGCCTTAGCCTTAGTCGAGTGTTAAAGGCGATTTTTGACTAAGCAGAAGATAACATATAGCTGCTCAAAAACTGGATATACAGTTCTGAGTTTCTATGCACAACACGCAGGTTAAAAATGATGGGGGGGTTCGTATTGCATTTCAGTAGTGAAAAACACTTCCTTTTTTTTGTATACAAATAATTTTCAATACTTGATAATATGACAGTAGAAGACAATATATTCAGTATGCATACTATATATGCAGCAACAGCATAGATATGAACGGGGGCATATTAGGATTGTTCCATATTACTTGGGTTTTAGAGGTTATTTGAAAACTTGTTTTATTTGGTCTACTGGTCATTGCATGCTCAATATTGAACATTGCTCCTCCTTTTTGACCATTTAAAATTTAGGGGCAAGTATTCCAATATGACAGTTCAGTTTGATGCCACTGAGCCATATATTGCTACCAACAGTGAGAAATGGGAATAAAATGAGGCATTTAAAGGCAGAATTGGATACATCACGTACTTATATGTGCACTGGTTATCTCCTATGGACATTACCCAAATTGCGAACATGACACAAAAGAGCCAATATTGGTATAAACAGACGCACAATTTAAATGTATTTTTTCACAAGTTTCCTACAAATTGCCTTGATATGTTTGCACTTTAGCAGTTGAGGAAAAGAATAGTGGTTATAAATATTACGCCCCATGTTTTCAGGTTCCGGTGTTGACATTTTAATTAATGATCTGAATATGGTGCTTACATGGTGGTATATGGTGTACACACACACACGTACATACACACACACATACATACACACACACACACACATACATATATACACACATACATATACACACACATACATACATACATTACACAAAAGTCGGTTACCATTCACCTTCATTGTGTGTTTTCAAAGTTTGTTGTTTTCATCTCATGGAGATATCAAAATAATGATATCTGCTTTAATGCTTCCACAAAAAGTTTGCTACACCTTGGGGGGGGGGGGGAGAATATATTTGGCATTGACAAAGCTCTTTCTTTATTGTTTGTATGTTGGACCAGTAACAAAATAAATAAAGTATCCTTTGTCGTTAGCTGTATATTATTGTCATATACTATGCAGATCTGTAGCATAGGGCATAGGCCATGTCTGTATCTCAACATTAACCACAAAAAGTATCATATAGATGTAGCAAATCCTACAGTGTATAAAGCACTCTTGGTCTGTAACCAACCAAAAAACAACCAATTAACAAAGCGGACGTCTACAATTCCCGTGCGTGTGAATCTCTCGTCTCTCTTCTCTCGTCTCTCGTCTCTCTTCTCTCTCCTCTCTTCTTCCTCTCTCTCCTCTCTTCTCTCTCTCTCTCTTCTTCCTCTCTCTCTCTCCTCTCTCTCTCTTCTCTCTCCTCTCTCTCCTTTCTCTCTCTCTTCTCTCTCTCTTCTCTCTCCGTTTACAAGGAATCAAACGTTGCTAAAATAACATGTAGGCATTGGAAATGTAAAAAAAATCTAAAGGGTTTTTTTTTTTCCTGTTCTAGGAATGGGCCTTAACCAAGGACAAATCAGTTAAACATATGGATTTGTGCCTTACTGTTGTGGACAGAGCACCAGGCTCACTTATAAAACTTCAAGCCTGCAGGGAAAATGACAGCAGACAGGTAAGGATGTGAAAAACAGAGATTAGGTGCAGAGGTACTAATACTGGATAAATGGGAACTTCAATTATAGTATTATTAGTTGGTCACAGAACTAAGCAGCATTATCTTGCAATATACGATTGATAAATTATTTTTTTGCAACCAAATATAGTCTGTGATTGCTCCATGATCCCTAAGCATGTAGTTTAAAAAATAATATATATATACATATTAATGGTCTAAGTAATTTTCTATTATAATATTGTAAAATGTATTCAAAACTGCTTAATACACATAGTAGCTGAAATGGTTGCCTTCTATACTTGTGTGTGAGCCCATATTAAGCACTATGTTAAAGCACTTTTTTTTTTTTTTTTTTTTTCTAACATCACTTTTCAATACATCGATTTATGATCTGTACAGTGGCTCACATGTCGTTTGAACAATCTTTTTATTCATAGGTGGTATTGTAGCCTTATGACTCGATCTCGTTCTTTGCTGTCCTGTATATTTTTCATAAGCTTTTTGAGAGTGATCCAAAGTTTTAAGCTGCCTATCACTCCTTTATAACTCTGCTCATTAAATCATGTTTTTGTTTTTTTCAAATAAATTGAAGCTCCTAACTGGCCTCTAAGAGCAGTAGATAATGTACACGTCATCATTTTTGCTATTGTGTTGCATGGGCTTGATTTGCAAATCTATTATAAATATCTTAAATTCTGAAACAATGTAAAAATATTAGAGAAGGTATCACATGGCAGCATTTTTTCCACTTTATTGTAACGCTAACATGTCGCTGCTTCATTAGTGTGCTAATCTGGTGTGCACAAAACTGCGTGCTCACTTCTTACCTTGCCAAAAGATGACTTATACGGTAGGATTTTGGGGAAATCACCTGATCTCATACCTCAGTGTTCCCACCTGTAATTGGCTAATAATTATCTCATTTATTTCTCAGTCTTCGATGCAGACCAGAGCATGCTACAGTACCAACAGTATAGTTGCATCTAAATCCTAATTACTTTTAGTTGCAAAATGTAATATTGGTCTTGCATTTCCTGGTAGCTGTCATGGCTGGCTTTAATGTACAGAGAAAGACGCCCTGTCAAACTGACAGTAGAAAACATGGAACCTAGAATTAGATGCCTACGACCACAGCTTTTACTATACTCGGTGTGGCATTATCGTAAGCACAATGTCTGAAAAATGCTATGTTTGCCAATGGACAGTGAGAATATCACATGTTCAATAAATGTCCGTTACTTATTTTTGCCCTCTATTTAACCCAATGTATTTTTATTCTTCATATTTCTACCCTTGCAATGATCTTATTAATCAGTTTTGGACACATTTTAGGACGAAGAATTCTAGCCTGCCTCAAACAACTTAATATTCTCATCTCATTCTATAACATGATTGCTCAAAATTGTATGCTGCCTTTCCTGGCAGCAATTGTCCTTTTTTCTGTGACATAAGCACAAGCTTTCAACAATGATATACATCACTAAAGCAAAGTGGCTGTCTTGGAGCACTTTGACATACTTGGTGCTCCATGGAGAAATCTTAAGTTATTTTTGGTTGCTCTCTGCTCTTTGAAGCATAAAGGACATGTGATGGGCATAAACCCAAGGGGCCTCCTGGCTTCTTCAGTTACTTCATGTCATCCTTGGTGTATTTAGTAAGATTTGTCTTTGGTCTCAAACTGGGGAAAGAAAATACTGTTAGATGGCAATTTTCAGCTGTAGATAGTTACTGTATAATTCAAGCAAAAGGGTAAGTGACTGACTGCTTGCTTTCCATCACCTTTTTGTCATCAGTGACAAGCAGTTAATTACACACACGTACAATTTTAGAATACTGATATGTATTGTAAATGTTTCTATATATTGAGCAAATCAAACAAAATGAAGGCTCTTCGCTGAATAATTACTTTTGAAAGCTTAAATTCGGAGTTCAGAAACCATGCTTTATGGATATCCTAGGATTGTGAATATTGATTTTATTATATATATATATATATATATATATATATATATATTTATTTATTTATTTACACACACAAATATTTAAACTTCATTAATGCTTGCAGAAATGCTGCTGGTTCTCCCCAGTACATGCAAAGACAACAACGTAATACATATCTGATCCTTAATGCTATATTAAATAGTGAAGTTCATTACAAATCTTTCTTAATTTAGCATAGTAATTAATGATATGCATACTATCAATTTATAGCAGAGCTATTACTTAGGTGATCCAAAGTCAGGCATTTTCTATGTCCTCCAAATGTTTTGAACATTTTATTAAATGCAGCAATGTGCTTAGAAACAGAGAAAACTAGAGATCACTGTAAAACATTAAAATGTGTCTCATAAGGTAGCACCAGCAAAACACTGTTTTTTGTTTTTTTTAATTTTTATATATTTTAAATAAGTCTGGCATCATAAATGACCGCATTAAAATTCAATCAATTGGGATATTCATCTGTTACATTATTTTATTTATTTTTATTTCAGAAATGGGAGCAAATCGAAACCAACTCCAAACTGAGGCATGTGGGTAGCAACTTTTGTCTGGACAGCCGGAATGCCAAAAATGGTGGTCTCACGGTAGAACCCTGCAGTCCTTCCCTATCACAGCAGTGGAAATTCACACTTAATCTACAACAATAGAAATGTCTAAAGGGTTGGGGAAGAAGGGGGGGGGGGGGAAATCAGCCTCATTTCATGGACATTGGTTCTGAACGCATTGCAGATAGATTTCTTCAACGTTCTGCGGAATTATATACCTCAGTATTCCATCTTGGTTTTGGAATCAGGAGTACATTGAATGTGGGAGGGAGCTGAGAGAAGGGAAAAAGCTGGGAAGGGAACAAATAGTGAGACAACACTAACTTTTTGCAGCTCTCTGTTCTGTTTGGTAAAAGCTTTGCATTATTGCACATGGAGCCTCCAATAGGAGCAAGAAACATCAACAAACTTGAATACTATGGTCATCAGAGAGGAGGTATGATAGGATTGTGCGAGTGGAGCCAAATTCCTAAATGGAAGAGCATTTCAGACATTCGTGCACATAGGAATTGTTTTTTCCTTCTATTCTCTCTTTTTTTTTTTTTTTTTTTTTAAATCAAGGAAGCAAAAGTATCTTTATTTTTTTTTTTTTTTTTAATGGGGTCCTTTTGTTTCTCCAAACCCTTGGTTAATTGTTTTCCTCCCTGTGCGTCATTGTTATATTTCACCATGAACTTTTCTAAGATGAACAGTAAATATATAAATATATACACAGTTTCATTTGTTCCCAGTTGTTCCTATTGATTTCCACCCTTGCACCCAGTGAAATATCACAGACCGGATACGTGTGCAACTTTTGAAAACACTAATCGGGTGCAATTTTGTAGTCATGGGATGGACGTCAGCCACGAGAAACTGGACATTTTAGAATAATTTCCAAGTCTTGTAAAGAGAATTTATTCCTGCTAATTGACATCAGAACATTGACAGAAGATGAAAAACAAACTCTCAGTACTATTGTTGCCAGAATAATGTTTGCATTTCTACAACTGAGCTTTGAGTGTTGGTAAATGTGCATTTGATTGTTTGTGTTGAGATATTTTTATCCTTGTCCCTGTTGGTGATTTTTTTAATGAATTATACACTTATTTTAAAATTCATAGGGTTTATTTTTCCAAGGGGTCTGCAGTGCAATAAAGGAGTTAAATGTAGGGTGTCATTCTATCTTTAAAAGGAACATGTTTGCTGCAAAACATGCATTGAGATCCCAACAAAATTTATATAAATCCTCCTCTTGTATTTCTCCTCTTGCCAAGACAACAGTCATCCAGTGGCTTGTGATTCCCTGTACTTGCCAGAAAAAAAATATTATTTTATTTGCTTTATGCAACTTTATGGAGGCTTGTGATGACTTGTCAGCTTTAACTGGAAGAGTCATTATTTGCTACATTATCCGAGGCCTACCCACCCCCTCCTGTCCTAAAACCTCATGCTGTGTAACTATCATAAAGTTATAAGGAAGATATGTTTTGGTGACTTTTAAGTAGGTCACTTACAATGTGCACATTCTATGAAGTAGCGAATGGAGGGTAGCATGGCTATGCCAGTCAATATTACTGACGAGGGCTAGCTTACACACTCCATTCCACCTAATATTTTCAGTTTAACCCCATTGAGCCTAGCTGTTTTCGATTTAAGTGCCTGTTGTCCTACGCACTTTTCAAAACCAACTTTTTCTGTGTTGGTCTCTACAGGGCATGCGAGACTCTCAGTGCCTTGCTCTCCAATGCATGGCAGGCTTCTCCAACCCTGAAGCAAACATCATCTGTTAAGGTAGAAATGCCCAAGAAAAACTGAATGGCATATTTGTTAAGTGTTCGACACCATCAGGTTATATTAATGTGGCAGAGCAGCACGTATGAAAATGAATATACCCAGTGCTCCAGTGACAGGGAAACTCTCCCTCCTCAGTTTGTACACCCGCTTTAGAAAATAATGCAGAACATACGTTTTCAGAATCACAAACTTTTGGTGTGACTACAGAAACATCTTTGCCACTATCAGAATCTAATTGTATTGAATCTAATTGTATTGCTATATATATGATACCTTTTAGGCATCACTAACACATGGGGTACCTATATAGACCGAAGTTTGTTTGTCCACTCTGTACGTAAACTTCAGTCTATGTGAGGGTGCTTAGTATGTCATTTTTGGATGTGAAATAAAATATGCAGTGTTTTTTTTCTTTTTAATGTCAGCCTCGGGACTACAATAATAAGTTTACAAAGTCTGAAGTCTGCATGAAATGGATCCATGGTTTTAATATATTTTCCCCCCCGCTGTGTGATTAATCTTTTGCTATGCATATCCTGCTTGGATGATTGTAAATGGTAAGCAAGTAATTGAATCTGAACTTTCTGGAACTTAACCTTGCCTGTCTAGGCCTCTTCTAGCAGGAGGTGCTGGGGTGCATCTACCTGAACAGTCTTAAACTTTGTCGATCTTAAAAATCAATGCAAAATGTGTGCTCAGTGCTTTGATGTGAAAATAAGCCCCATACAATGGGTGTGCATCCCCTGTTCCAATAGATTTGGTAGATATCGGAAAAGAGCTTTGCTTTTGATGTTTAGGTATGTTTACATGACATGGTGTGCCAAAGTCATTTGCTGTGAATTCCATTGGAAGCATTGACTATTCCCAGCCTAAGAAAAAAAGAAAACTAACAATTTACCTGAAGGGCCTTTGGGCAGTGAGCAGATACTTATAGGGTCTGTGTTGTGATGTATTCTCATTGTTATCATGGAAATAATACTGATGTAATAACATTATTATTTTTTTTTTATTCAAAAGTATAGTTTGGTAACATGTTTTTTCCATTTGGTTAAAATAATACATCGGTGTCTGCTGTACAGGGCTTGTACTTGTTTATTTTATAAATGCAAAGCATCATTGAAAATTGTTTAACTTAAAGAAAATAAATACTTTATAGATAAAAAAGGTTGTTGTGTTTACTTAACTTCACACCAGTCGACATAAATGTATTCCTCTATCAGTCTTATGGGAAAAGTGTTTGAATGGGTAACTTAGGTACCCTGTTATTTTTCAGAGTACATACGATATTCTGTCATTTTATCACAAGGTAAAAAGTGTCCTTAAATGCTGTATAAAACACACTTGCTTAAAGCATGTCTTGTATTATCCAAGACAACTTATTTGACATTTCATTGATTCACTCACCTCGTGAGGAATTTAAAGTTGAGAGTTTAATTTCTCTTTTAAGAACAGGATTTAGTAAAATAATAAATGCAAAGAAGGGTGTGTGGTCGTGTTGGTCCTTTTTAAAATGTAAAATAACAAAGGAGGGAGAGGGAAGTAGGTATGATGCCTTTTACTGGACCAACAAGTAGTTGATATGTTACCAGCTTTCGAACCTCTCGGGGTACTTTATCGGATAGAGCAGCGGTGCGCAAAGTGGGGGGCGCGACCCCCAGGGGTGGCGGGAGCTTGTGCTGGGGGGGCGTGGGCAGTTGCAGAGGCCCCGCGCTCTTCCCCCAGGCATTTAAATTAAATGCTTGGGGATCGCGTGAGGCCCCTGCAACTGTTTACTTACCGGGATTCAGCCGTCTGTGTTGCGTCACCATGGCAACGCGGCGTCAATAGACGCCGCGGCACCATGTGACCTGACGTCACACGCCCACGCAGCGTCATCAGACGCGGCTGAAGGAAGGCAGGGGGGCGCGAGAGCCGGGGCAGAGAGACAGGGGGGCGCAGCACAAAAAGTTTGCGCTCCCCTGGGATAGAGGAAGGACCCCGAGAGATTTGAAAGCTTGTAACATATCAATTACTTGTTGGTCCAATAAAAGGTATCCTACCACCTTCTCCCTCTACCTCCTTTTTTACTACATAAAATAATGAATAAAAGTCTTGTTCGTTTGTAAAGAAAAAAACATTCAGTGTTTCCACTTAACCTTCATTTTTGTTTATTACCCTAATCAAAGAACAGAAAAAGAATAAGCATGCTCATGGGTATCCACTCTAAATGAAAAGTAAAATAAATGATTTGAAGTGTTGGACAGCACAACACTGAGGCCTTCATTCAATCCTCTCCAATGCTTTTTATTTCGCTGTCCGATTATGTCTACTCTCATCTCTTAGTAAGGGTAATATCCACACACCTCTGTTAAATCAGGGCTCATAATATGACGTTATCTAAAACAGGAACGTACATGAAGTTCCCAGAGTTAACATAGTATCCTCAAAGATGATATTCAAAAACAGCATCTGAACTACATCTCATTTGTATAGGCTAAACATCACACTATTGCAACATAACATATTGTTATCTTCCAATAACGTGATGGTGCAGTATGCCAGTCTAGGCTTTTCTCCTATCTGGACTGCGAAATAGTACTTTTGCTGAAGAGGAGAGAGAAATAATGCTGTTATAATATAAGCCGAACTCTGTTGTTACAATCAACCAGACATTGCAAAAGCCCAATTTCAGTGTCTGGATGAGTGTAATGACAAGTTTAGGAATAACTTGAATAAAGTAATGTTAAGTCCCTACTTTGAACCCAACAGACTTTAGTAGGTATGCAATGTTAGTGATAATGGCATGTGTTATCCTAACAGCCATTATAGTTAACGCTATGGTCTTTATGAGAGAATACATGACTTAACATTGTCATTTGAAGATACTGTTAGTGTAACAGTATTAATGTGAGGTTATTGCCACACTAAGTGACATACAGTAAGGGAGCTTTGTGGAGTATGTGCAGTACCAGCTCACCATTCTTATGTTCTATCCTGTCTGAAATCTTATTCTAATACCACTCTCTACCTTTCAAACTCGCTTCCCCTTATATGTCAGTATCCATCAAGCTCCCTCTCTCTCCATCATCAAGACCCATCTGAAATTGTAAAGGTGACTATCAAACATTTCTATTGCATTGCAAGTATACATAGAACCTTGTGTTTTAGCAGTGATACTCATACCACAGGTTTGGAATTGCTACATAATTTAAATGTTCATTTTGGCCAAAAGCTGTATATGTATAGCGAGATATATTAAAGGAAAGTGAAAATTGATATACTGTACAATTTAAAAAACGCATAATCCTGTTTTTGAATAAGCAAAGTCCTCAAGTTAAAGTATGTTTTCTTTTGGCAAGTAACAGAATTTAATTGTAGTGTCTTTTGTTACAAAAATAAAGTAACTTTTTTCTTAGTATAAATTATTGTCATGAAATAGCACTTCCTTGTTCAAAAATATTTTGCTCGTGCTTTTCTTATTTTTTTGGCTGGAATATTTCTAGTTTTGGATGCGATCAGTCCATGTTAAACATTTCTAAGCTTAATAGTGCTGCTGTCTACAACACACCATTCATATTTCAGATACAGGCAGGATGCTTTTACTATGCTACTGGTCTCCTGGAACTGTCAAGACTTTAATATGACATCTTTGGCTCTAGGGTGTGTAAAACTGGAAAAGTGTACAGTATATATATTACATGTCATTTCCCAGAATCCCTTGCTTCAGTGGAAGTGCTGGGTGATAATGGTGAAAGGCAGGGTTGCAGACCTGCCTAAGACATGCAAATGAGCATACAGTATATTTACATTTGCTATATGCTTTGCTGTGGAGGGTTTTTGTCACTTTTTTTACTCACCATAACTTAACTCAGTATGGTAAACCCCATCCTTTCGCTTCATTGCATAGCCAGTTAACCAACCCCACACTGATGAGACCCATTAAGGTCGAAACAGCTGTCTGTGGGTGGTTTTTCTGGCTATGCGTCTTAACCCTGGCTGTGCTCAAAGCTGTGACCATGCAGCAAGCTTAAGCCTATAGGGAACCATGTATAAAATGGTTTTTGAAGCAAAAAGTGGCACTGTGTGCTCATTTGCATGTCATTTCCCAGAATCCCTTGCTGCAGTGGAAGTGCTGTGTGCTGGGTGATAATGGTGAAAGGCGGGGCTGCAGACCTGCCTAAGACATGCAAATGAGCATACAGTATATTTACATTTGCTATATATATATATATATATATATATATATATATATATATATATATATAGACATATGGTGACCAGGGGATCCTGATAGCCAAAAGAAGACAGCACACTGCAATGTTGATATCAAAAAAGTGTATTACGTGACACAGGGCTGCCAACGTTTCGGTCCTCCCAACGGGACCTTCCTCAGGGCTGTGCACCTCAGACTGACACAAGCACCCATATATACCCCTTAACACATACTAAAAACACCTGACAACAATCAAGAAAATCCAAATTGCAATCCCAGATACAGCCCACATTGCTTAACAGCCAATCCAACATACTGACACTGGCTAGCACCAATGAAATAGCCTGATCTAGACACAAGTGCAATAAGTCACATGTTAAGTAGTGACATCACAGTACCTCCTATCTAAGTAACCATGACTACATAAAGCATACCGTTATATGTAAATGCACATGAATGGTTAAATAGCACATGAATGGTAGAAATACATATAAACTAATGCCCATAGCGGCTGCTTGCCCTCAGTACTGTAGATGCATATTAAAAATACTATTATACTTTCCCATAAAAGCATACCTTAGTGTAGATGGTCCTAGGGAACGGACAACCTGTCTGATAAGCAACAATCAGGGGGGAACGGCCAGTTAGCAGTATCTCACATGCTGGCAGCGCGTTCGTTTGAACTGATCGCTTGCCTGACCTGTTGTATAAGGAGGGGGGGGGGGGTAATATACACGCGTTGTGTTCCCTAGAGTACTTCCATGCATGCGCAGTGCGTCCCTGACAACCCTGATCGCTTGCCTGACCTGTTGCGAAGGGAGGGAGGGTAATACTCACGCGACGCGTTTTCTAGTATTCTTCCGCGCATGCGCAGTGCGTCCCTAGCAACCCGATCGCTTCCTAGACTACTGTAAGTGAGGGTGCGCGCGTATCTGTGCTAATGCGCATGCGCAACGCTGCGCTAATGGCGCAAGCAGTGAAATCCAAAAGATGGATGCGCATGTGCCCTGGTAATGTGTCAACTCTAACTGTGTTGATCCCATTAGTTAGTTATTTATTTAATCCTTTAATTTTATAGTGAGTGTGCCTGCTTTCCTTGCACAGCACTGCCGTGTCTGGCAGGTCTATGCTGCAGTGTATGTACTACCATTAGCACTGCATTTGCCAGCTTTATCACTCTAGCACTCTTATTTTAACACACTAAAGTCTCCATTATAGTGCGCAGTGCTGGCTGATCTAGCAAGGTAGCTGGACATTTAACCCATTGGCCACTCACTTGTGTACATCTATACACTTCCATTATTGGGTCTCACCGTTGCTCCAGAGGGGTTAACACCCTGACTCCTAGCAACCTGTGTCCTCCATATCCCACCATAATTAAGTGGTTAACTGGGATAGTATGAACTTATAACTGACGACAAGGTTGCCTGATAGCGTTGATTTAATATATTTTTTAATTCACATTACACATTACTTTGGTAATATATGTTTTAAGTAAATTTATTAAAAGCTAATTTTTACACTGTTATGGTGTGCATTTAAGTGAATTCTTTTAGGGGGCACATCCATTTTGTGTTTCCCTTCACCGTTTCACATTCACAGATAACTTTCAAACAGCAAAACTGGTGAGATATGCACTTAACTGAAAGTGTCTGAGCCCAGGCACTAAGAGATTTCTTTGCTCCTCCACTCACACAGCAAATGGATTAAAGGAATCAGAGCCTCTTTGTAAAAGTCCAAACTTTATCCACAATTCAAAGTAACACTCACATAAAACAGAGTATACACCGCAGATATGGGACCAGCCAGTAAACTTCTCCGGTGACCGTGACTCTCCTTCGCCGTTCTAGTCGGCGTTCTACGCCACTTCCGGTTTCAGAGTGTTGTGCTGAAACTGAGTGTAATTACATGAAACGAGCTGAGTTTGGTGCTGAATTGTGATGTCATAACTGCTGGCATTTGTGTATTTTCTCTGGAGTTGGACTTTTTGTGGTGGGATACCAGTGGAAGGTGCCCCCAAATAGCCATCCTTGGTCCCGGATCATTACCAACTTTGCCTCTGAGTGCAGGATGAGGCATTCACCTGTGCCGACTCATATAATTCTGGATGTGAGATTTTTATCACTACTTTTTATTTGCAGATTGCTTTTATAGTTACATTCTTCTCTGTTGTGCTCCTTTCTTGCTTTTTCCATATTCAGGTTCACCCTTTCTTCCGACAGTGGGTATGCCTTCATGTCAGGTATGAATCGAGGTCTACTGATCTACTGATCCTATCCCTGTGCTGCATGTCAGCGAGAATGTTTTCATGGGGTCTACGAGATGACAAGGTCTTCTGTGTATCTCCCCATGCATACGCTATGAAGAGTTATACTGATTCTCTGTCTTTTGTCCCTGTCTTTTTGGCAGCGGGGATGTTTTGAAGCGACATTTCTTTCGTGGCAGTGCGAGCCACAATTTTATTTTTTTAAATTGTCGCTGAAATATAAACGGAAGTGAGTGACTGCGCATAACCGGAAGTGATGTCATTGTTGGTGTGGATGCCAAGCAACCACAGGCAATCGGAAGGGAATGCCCCAGTTACTACAAATCTCAGCAACCCTTGCTATAGCTGCACTTCAGTCTCTGTAAGCTGTCTCCTACAAGAAACAGACATACACACACTATATATATATATATATATATATATACACACACATACACACACACGCACACACACACATATGTAGCCCCCTTTCCCTATGCCTAAGGGATAGGCTGTGACTCACATACACTACTGGGCAGTGGCCAGCAGGGTATTTTTGATGTAACATGGCTCCCAGCCCATTGAAGCTGGTGTCCAGGTCCAGGATGTACGGTTGCTCCGGGCCTACATAGGCCAAGACAGGGGCTTTATTGAGGCTCTTCTTAAGCCCTGTGAAGGCTTTCTCGCAGGTGGTAGTCCATTTGTCCTCGAACGGTGTTCGCGGGGTTGCTGCGTTTTGCTGAGGTTCTGCTGGGTAGATTTTCAACAGATTGTTGAGGACTTTGGCCTTGCTGGAGTATACCTCTACGAATCTTCGGTAGTTGCCGCCAAACCCCAGGAAGGATCGTAGCTCCGTCACGTTATCTGGTCTGGGTCAGTTCACTACTGCTTTGACTTTAGCGGGGTCGGTAGCCACTCCTACTGCGGACACTATGGCCCACATAGGTGAACGAAGTGCGGCAGAAGCGACATTTGTCCAGGGACAACTTCAGGCCCTCTTTTCCCAGTCTATCCAGAACTATCTGAAGGCGTTCTTCGTGCTCTTCTAACTTTCGTCCGAACACATTGATATCGTCCAGATAGACCAGACATTCCCGGGGATCCATGTCCCCGATGGTCTTTTCCATTAGTCTCTGGAAAGTTGCAGGTGCACCACAGATAAAACAGGTGAGTATTGCACGTAAATCAGATTAATAATTACTAGCAGGACATGTATATGGACATGTTACCAATCGGCAACAGATGGTGGGTTAGTAACGATCACTGGATGGAATCTCCTCTCGCGTCTCCCGTGAGTAGTCCCAGCACAGCTCCACTCGCCCAGATGGAAGTCAGCTGCTGCACGGCGTGAACACAGCAACAAGGTGGAAGTCAGATGTCCGTACGGCGTGGACACAGCAACTGTTGC
This sequence comes from Ascaphus truei, assembly GCF_040206685.1. Classification (NCBI taxonomy): domain Eukaryota; kingdom Metazoa; phylum Chordata; class Amphibia; order Anura; family Ascaphidae; genus Ascaphus; species Ascaphus truei. The sequence continues at coordinate 217,862,476 of NC_134486.1, forward strand.
GGGCAAGCAGACTCTCTCCCTGGCTCTCTGACGTCGGTTAGCGTGCACGGCGTCCGCTAGGTGCGCGCATCAGTGACGTCATCAAGTGGCGCCGGTGGTTATGCAGTCTCGGCCAGCCAAAGGAGCAACGGGGGACAGCGGAGATAAAAACGAATGGCAGATAAGATAAATCCACAGCAGGTAGTGCTAGGAATGCACCCTCTTTATCCAACGCGTTTCGTACATGTGGTGTACTTCGTCAGGGATATCGGAGGTCTCTGGTGGGGCGCTTCATATACCTATCCTCCTCCTGTGATTGGCTGTTGATTTTGAGTCCAGCCTCTCAACAAGGAAAGGAAGATTTAAAGGGATAGGCTAATGTTTAGCCCTCTACATACACATTTACATATTAAAAAACTTTATTAAACACTGGATACTCCAAATAGAACATACTAAAAAATAAAGAAACATGTATTAATAAAACACAATATAATGCTATGTATTAAATGTTAAACATGATATATGGACTAACAGAAAGAAAAAGAAGGAATAGAATAGAAAGGACAGATCTAACCCTTTACAGAGATATATTTATATAATGAATTGTAATAAAGAAACCAGGAATCATACTAAATTCAAGTAATTGTAAATCCAAATTATGCTTCACAATATACCAAAGAACTATTTAATAACGCTAAAAGGATTCTTATGCAAAATAAAAATTGATGTTAATATAAAGACCAGACATCAATTTCCTCGTTTAGTCCCAATGGGGACAATGTTTGTAGCTTATAGAGCCATAAGTTCTCCTGTTTGGAGAGCATTTTCTTTCTATCGCCACCACGCCGTCCTACCGGAACAGTTTGGATACCAATATATATCGGAGACAACCAACATCACTATTGTGTTTTATCTTAAAGTGTCTGGAAACACTATGATTCTCTAATCCCAATTTTATGTTTCTAGCATGTTCCAGAATTCTAACTCTAAGATAACGTTTAGTTCGTCCGACATACTGGTATCCCCATGGACATTGGAGGAGGTATACTACATGCGTGGATTTACACGATATGCAATCTTTTACCACAAAGCTCTCTTTTGTAGTATTCGAGGTAAATTGTTTACGTTCTAAGCTGAGCATTTTACAAGCTTTACATCTTCCACAGCTGTAATTACCGCTTGGTATTTTTGGCAACCATGGAATCTCAAGTGCAGAGATACTTGGAGGTCCAATATCGCTAGATGCCAGATAATGTTTAAGGCTTTTAGCTTTGCGGTAAATAAAACTTGGCTGTGGAAGAAGAAAAGATCCAAGGATGGGGTCATTGCACAAAATGTTCCAATTTTTCCTGACAATTTTCTGAATTTGTGTGCTCACTGAATTGTATTCTGTTATAAAAGGGACTTTAATTTTATCACCTTCTATATTGTCATCTGTTATTTGTTTGGAATCTTTTTTGGAATCTTTTTGAAGCAAAAGGGATTCCCTATCCATATTGCAGACCCTCTCCAATGATTTTATTAGAAGAGCTCTATCATATCCTCATTCAATAAATTTATCAAATACAACAATGGATTGATTTTCAAAGTAAATTTGTTGACTACAATTGCGTTTTATTCGCATAAATTGACTCACAGGTATATTGTCTATCCAGGACCTTTTGTGGTTGCTGGATGACAATAGAAAACTGTTCGTGTCCACTTTTAAAAAAAAAAAAAGGTTTTAGTGTTTATATTTAAACCAATTTTAGATTCCAAGTTGAGGTCCAAAAAGTTAATTTCACTTTTATGGGTCTCTGCAGTGAACCTCAGATTGAAATCGTTTGAATTGAGATCAATTTTAAATGAATCTAGAGTAATCTCATCACCCTCCCAGATGCATAAAATGTCATCAATATATCTCTGCCAACTAATTACATGCTTAACAAGTGGATTGTTGTTCCAAATGAAAAGATTTTCCCATACTCCCATGTAAATGTTGGCGTAGCTAGGGGCAAAACGTGTCCCCATAGCAGTGCCACACAACTGGATGTAATATTGGTTCATGAATAGAAAATAGTTGTGTGACAAGATATATTGTATGGCATCAACAATAAACTCACAATTAAGGGGATGTAAATCTTCATCCCGCATTAATGTTTCCCTGATGGCTTCTATACCCTTATTATGGGGGATACAGGTATATAACGACTGAACGTCGAATGTTGCCCATCTATAATTCTCTTTCCAAGTTTTTGTTTTTAATGAATTCAAAACGGCAGTCGTATCTTTTATATAAGAGGGCAAAACTTTTACATATTTCTGTAAAAAATAGTCCACATATTGGGACAAATTTGCCGTCAGGGAGTTAATGCCTGAAATTATCGGTCTGCCAGGTGGATTAAATATGTTTTATGTATTTTAGGCAGATAGTAATATACTGGAATTCTGGGAAATTCAACATAAAGAAATTGGTATTCTAATTTTGTAATCACTGTGGACTCAACAGCTTCATCAAGAAGAGCCTTCAATTCTAATAAAAAATCATTGGTAGGGTTCTGTGGAAGTTTACCATAATAAATGGAATCCTTTAGTATACGAAATGCCTCCAATTCGTAGTCATTTCTATTCTGAAGAACGACTCCCCCACCCTTATCCGCTTGTTTTATAATGAGATCCTTGTTATCTTGTAATTCTTTTAAAGCTTGATGCTCTTTGAACTTAAGATTATGTTTGATGTCTGAAAACTTAAAATCTTTAACCAATGAGGTAAATTCATTGTTAACAACATTAAAAAAAAGAATCTATAAAACTGCCTTTACTATGGCCAGGATAAAATCTTGATTGTGGTTTAAATGTAGTATGTTGGCATAATGTATTTACTTCATCCTCATTAATAGATACCGAATCAACCTCAATATTAGGTTGATCGATACCCAATTTATTCCTCATAAAATGTCGTTTTAATGTCAAATTTCTAGTGAATTTGTGTAAGTCGGTAAACAATTGAACCTCATTCGGCCCACTTGATTTTGAAAATTTGAGGCCTTTGTTTAAGACTTGTTCCTGATATGAGGACAAAACAACTGAGGATAAGTTAAATATGCCTTTTGATTTATTCTTATTGGAATCTATGTTGATTCCCTTCTTTGTTTGGGATTTCCACCCTCCCCTTGTCCCTCTTCGGGTGGATGATGTCTTTTCTGAGATCGTACTATCCCTTGACACTGTTTCTCCTTTTCCTATTTCCCCCCTTCTGTCGGCCCCAAATTACGAGACTTGAGTGCCTCGAGAAAAAGGGAACGTGGAGGGGATTGTCGACCGGAATCTATTCTTGGGGGTGTGCTTGCCCGTTTATATTGTTCCTGATAATGTTCTCTCTGATACGTATATCTATATTGTGTCTCTTTCTGAGGATGTTCAAATCTAGTGTTAGAACTATCTCTTCTTTTGTTCTGATATTTATTGTTTTTAGAACTATCCCTTCTTTTGTTTTGATATTTATGATGTTTATCATACTTTTTTTGGGATAATATTTGAAAGGTTTTTGACATTCTCTATCATGTTCACCTTGGCTCTTTTCCTTCCCTCCCTCAGTCCGGTAACTACCGGTTCTCTGTTTTTGATGTTGTTTTTTGGGGGGATTTTGGCCATTATTTGAGATACCTTTTCCTCAATCAAATTTAGCCCAATCTTTCTGTCTTCCATTGTCATAATCGGGCTTATCACGGTAAAATTTATTTTGTTTGTTTAACATTATTTCCTCTGTGGTTGACTCTAAAGTCATTTTGAGTTCAAATTCCAATTTGGAACAATCTTGATGTAAAACCAAGGGTTCCAAAATCAGAATTTTCCTACCAATATCTTTTTCTAATTCAGCAATGGTTTTACTACGTTCATAGATAATTAATCGCATTAACTCTCTAGAACATTCCTCCTGAATTCTGTTCCATTCTTTCATGAAATGTACGTTGTCTCTCCCAAATGTAGGATTTTTGGAGAAACGTAACCCACGTGGCACCCTGCCACAATCCAAATATCTTTGAAGTGTGTTTCAATCTAACCATTATTTGCCTTCAACCAGCAATAAGTTCTCCAACTGTTTGAAATGAACTTCAATGGAAATATCAGATGGATCCACATCATCAAAGACATTGGATTCGTCCTGAAACATAGAGTCAAAAAGGGCTGCACTTTTTTCCCTACAGCTAGTGTCCAAGCCATGATGTAATAATAAATGCAATACAACAATAAACAACAATCACAGTGCCGCAGTAGTGAGCAGAAAATAGTGATAGAAACAAATGGTGAACTGCGCTCTAATAATCGTGAATAAAGTGCTTAATGGTGAATATTAAGTGATATATAAAAATATACATATGTATAAAAAACCTGTTACTTTAATTGTGAGGTTGTGCTTCTGATTTCGTGGAATGGCTCCACAGACCAAGACTAAAGAAAAAACGACAAAAGAAACAGCGCAAAAAACCTCATAGTGTAGTATATAAAATTATATTGTGATTAAACAGGTGAGTATTGCACGTACATCAAATTAAAAATTACTAGCAGGACATGTATATGGACACGTTACCAATCAGCAACAGATGGTGGGTTAGTAACGATCACCGGATGGAATCTCCTCTCGCGTCTCCCGTGAGTAGTCCCAGCACCGCTCCACTCGCCCAGATGGAAGTCAGCTGCCACACGGCGTGAACACAGCAACCAGGTGGAAGTCAGCTGTCCGTACGGCGTGGACACAGCAACTGTTGCGGGGAAGCAGACTCTCTCTCCCTGGCTCTCTGGCGTCGGTTAGCGTGCACGGCGTCCACTAGGTGCGCGCATCAGTGACGTCATCAAGTGGCGCCGGTGGTTATGCAGTCTCGGCCAGCCAAAGGAGCAACGGGGGACAGCGGAGATAAAAACGAATGGCAGATAAGATAAATCCACAGCAGGTAGTGCTATGAATGCGCATTGGGACTAAACGAGGAAATTGATGTCTGGTCTTTATATTAACATCAATTTTTATTTTGCATAAGAATCCTTTTAGCGTTATCAAATTGTTCTTTGGTATATTGTGAAGCATAATTTGGATTTACAATTACCTGAATTTAGTATGATTCCTGGTTCCTTTATTACAATTCATTATATAAATAGATCTCTGTAAAGGGTTAGATCTGTCCTTTCTATTCTATTCATTCTTTTTCTTTCTGTTAGTCCATATATCATGGTTAACATTTAATACATAGCATTATATTGTGTTTTATTAATACATGTTTCTTTATTTTTTAGTATGTTCTATTTGGAGTATCCAGTGTTTAATAAAGTTTTTTAATATGTAAATGTGTATGTAGAGGGCTAAACATTAGCCTATCCCTTCAAATCTTCCTTTCCTTGTTGAGAGGCTGGACTCAAAATCAACAGCCAATCACAGGAGGAGGATAGGTATATGAAGCGCCCCACCAGAGACCTCCGATATCCCTGACGAAGTACACCACATGTACGAAACGCGTTGGATAAAGAGGGCGCATTCCTAGCACTACCTGCTGTGGATTTATCTTATCTGCCATTCGTTTTTATCTCCGCTGTCCCCTGTTGCTCCTTTGGCTGGCCGAGACTGCATAACCACCGGCGCCACTTGATGACGTCACTGATGCGCGCACCTAGTGAACGCCGTGCACGCTAACCGGAGCCAGGGAGAGAGATTCTGCTTCCCCGCAACAGTTGCTGTGTCCACGTCATACGGACAGCTGACTTCCACCTGGTTGCTGTGTTCACGCCGTGCGGCAGCTGACTTCCATCTGGGCGAGTGGAGCGGTGCTGGGACTACTCACGGGAGACGCGAGAGGAGATTCCATCCGGTGATCGTTACTAACCCACCATCTGTTGCTGATTGGTAACATGTCCATATACATGTCCTGCTAGTAATTTTTAATCTGATGTACGTGCAATACTCACCTGTTTTATCACAATATAATTTTATATACTACACTATGAGGTTTTTTGCGCTGTTTCTTTTGTCGTTTTTTCTTTAGTCTTGGTCTGTGGAGCCATTCCACGAAATCAGCAGCACAACCTCACAATTAAAGTAACAGGTTTTTTATACATACAGGCAGTCCTCGTTTTACAACGCTTCGCTTTACAACGAATGGCTTATCCAACGCTATGCAATGCATACCTATATTCATTTTTACAACGCCAAAATGGCTTATCCAACGCTCTTACGACGCTTTGCAATGTTGTGTATGTGTGTATATATATACACATTCACATAAACAACGTTGCAAAGCGTCGTAAGAGCGTATATATATAATATTATACTATATAATATTATATTATACTATATAATATATTATTTATTATGTTATATTATATATATATAATACAGTATATACACTATAATTTATGTGTGTGCTGCATATCTTATTGCCTGCATAAAATATTTGGTGTATTTTAATGTTAAAAATGACTTCAGGAATGGAACCTTTCATTTAAACAGTGTTCCTATGGGAAAACGTGTTTCGCTTTACAACGTTTCGCTTTACAACGCCATTTTGAGTAACGCATTGTGTCGGATAACCGAGGACTGCCTGTATGTATATTTTTATATATCACTTAATATTCACCATTAAGTACTTTATTCACGATTATTAGAGCGCAGTTCACCATTTGCTTCTATCACTATTTTCTGCTCACTACTGCGGCACTGTGATTGTTGTTTATTGTTGTATTGCATTTATTATTACATCATGGCTTGGACACTATCTAGCTGTAGGGAAAAAAGGGCAGCCCTTTTTGACTCTATGTTTCAGGACGAATCCAATGTCTTTGATGATGTGGATCCATCTGATATTTCCATTGAAGTTCATTTCAAACAGTTGGAGAACTTATTGCTGGTTGAAGGCAAACAATGGTTAGATCGAAACACACTTCAAAGATATTTGGATTGTGGTAGGGTGCCACGTGGGTTACGTTTCTCCAAAAATCCTACATTTGGGAGAGACAAAGTTCATTTCATGAAAGAATGGGAAAGAATTCAGGAGGAATGTTCTAGAGAGTTAATGCGATGAATTATCTATGAACGTAGTAAAACCATTGCTGAATTAGAAAAAGATATTGGTAGGAAAATTCTGATTTTGGAACCCTTGGTTTTACATCAAGATTGTTCCAAATTGGAATGTGAACTCAAAATGACTTTAGAGTCAACCACAGAGGAAATAATGTTAAACAAACAAAATAAATTTTACCGTGATAAGCCCGATTATGACAATGGAAGACAGAAAGATTGGGCTAAATTTGATTGAGAAAAAGGTATCTCAAATAATGGCCCAATTCCCCCCAAAAAACAACCAAATGGACAACATCAAAAACAGAGAACCGGTAGTTACCGGACTGAGCGAGGGAAGGAAAAGAGCCAAGGTGAACATGATAGAGAATGTCAAAAACTTTTCAAATATTATCCCCAAAAAAGTATGATAAACATCATAAATATCAAAACAAAAGAAGGGATAGTTCTAAAAACAATAAATATCAGAACAAAAGAAGAGATAGTTCTAACACTAGATTTGAACATCCTCAGAAAGAGACACAATATAGAGATACGTATCAGAGAGAACATTATCAGGAACAATATAAACGGGCAAGCACACCCCCAAGAATAGATTCCGATCGACAATCCCCTCCACGTTCCCTTTTTCTGGAGGCACTCAAGTCTCGTTATTTGGGGCCGACAGAAGGGGGGAAATCGGAAAAGGAGAAACAGTGTCAAGGGTTAGTACGATCTCAGAAAAAGACATCATTCACCCGAAGAGGGACAAGGGGAGGGTGGAAATCCCAAACAAAGAAGGGAATCAACATAGATTCCAATAAGAATAAATCAAAAGGCATATTTAACTTATCCTCAGTTGTTTTGTCCTCATATCAGGAACAAGTCTTAAACAAAGCCTCAAATTTTCCCAATCAAGTTGGCCGAATGGGGTTCAATTGTTTACCGACTTACACAAATTCACTAGAAATTTGACATTAAAACGACATTTTATGAGGAATAAATTGGTATCGATCAACCTAATATTGAGGTTGATTCGGTATCTATTAATGAGGATGAAGTAAATACATTATGCCAACATACTAAATTTAAACCACAATCAAGATTTTATCCTGCCCATAGTAAAGGCAGTTTTATAGATTCTTTTTTTTAATGTTGTTAACAATGAATTTACCTCATTGGTTAAAGATTTTAAGTTTTCAGACATCAAACATAATCTTAAGTTCAAAGAGCATCAAGCTTTAAAAGAATTACAAGATAACAAGGATCTCATTATAAAACAAGCGGATAAGGGTGGGGGAGTCGTTCTTCAGAATAGAAATGACTACGAATTGGAGGCATTTCGTATACTAAATGATTCCATTTATTATGGCAAACTTCCACAGAACCCTACCAATGATTTTTTATTAGAATTGAAGGCTCTTCTTGATGAAGCTGTTGAGTCCACAGTGATTACAAAATTAGAATACCAATTTCTTTATGTTGAATTTCCCAGAATTCCAGTATATTACCATCTGCCTAAAATACATAAAAACTTATTTAATCCACCTGGCAGATCGATAATTTCTGGCATTAACTCCCTGACGGCAAATTTGTCCCAATATGTGGACTATTTTTTACAGAAATATGTAAAAGTTTTGCCCTCTGCCGTTTTGAATTCATTAAAAACAAAAACTTGGAAAGAGAATAATAGATGGGCAACATTCGACGTTCAGTCGTTATATACCTGTATCCCCCATTAATAAGGGTATCGAAGCCATCAGGGAAACATTAATGCGGGATGAAGATTTACATCCCCTTAATTGTGAGTTTATTGTTGATGCCATACAATATATCTTGTCACACAACTATTTTCTATTCATGAACCAATATTACATCCAGTTGTGTGGCACTGCTATGGGGACACGTTTTGCCCCTAGCTAAGCCAACATTTACATGGGAGTATGGGAAAATCTTTTCATTTGGAACAACAATCCATTTGTTAAGCATGTAATTAGTTGGCAGAGATATATTGATGACGTTTTATGCATCTGGGAGGGTGATGAGATTACTCTAGATTCATTTAAAATTGATCTCAATTCAAACGATTTCAATCTGAGGTTCACTGCAGAGACCCATAAAAGTGAAATTAACTTTTTGGGCCTCTACTTGGAATCTAAAATTGGTTTAAATATAAACACTAAAACCTTTTTTTTTTTTAAAGTGGACACGAACAGTTTTCTATTGTCATCCAGCAACCACAAAAGGTCCTGGATAGACAATATACCTGTGAGTCAATTTATGCGAATAAAACGCAATTGTAGTCAACAAATTGACTTTGAAAATCAATCCATTGTTCTATTTGATAAATTTATTGAACGAGGATATGATAGAGCTCTTCTAATAAAATCATTGGAGAGGGTCTGCAATATGGATAGGGAATCCCTTTTGTTTCAAAAAGATTCCAAAAAAGATTCCAAACAAATAACAGATGACAATATAGAAGGTGATAAAATTAAAGTCCCTTTTATAACAGAATACAATTTAGTGAGCACACAAATTCAGAAAATTGTCAGGAAAAATTGGAACATTTTGTGCAATGACCCCATCCTTGGATCTTTTCTTCTTCCACAGCCAAGTTTTATTTACCGCAAAGCTAAAAGCCTTAAACATTATCTGGCATCTAGCGATATTGGACCTCCAAGTATCTCTGCACTTGAGATTCCATGGTTGCCAAAAATACCAAGCGGTAATTACAGCTGTGGAAGATGTAAAGCTTGTAAAATGCTCAGCTTAGAACGTAAACAATTTACCTCGAATACTACAAAAGAGAGCTTTGTGGTAAAAGATTGCATATCGTGTAAATCCACGCATGTAGTATACCTCCTCCAATGTCCATGGGGATACCAGTATGTCGGACGAACTAAACGTTATCTTAGAGTTAGAATACTGGAACATGCTAGAAACATAAAATTGGGATTAGAGAATCATAGTGTTTCCAGACACTTTAAGATAAAATACAATAGTGATGTTGGTTGTCTCCGATATATTGGTATCCAAACTGTTCCGGTAGGACGGCGTGGTGGCGATAGAAAGAAAATGCTCTCCAAACAGGAGAGCTTATGGATCTATAAGCTACAAACATTGTCCCCATTGGGACTAAACGAGGAAATTGATGTCTGGTCTTTATATTAACATCAATTTTTATTTTGCATAAGAATCCTTTTAGCGTTATCAAATTGTTCTTTGGTATATTGTGAAGCATAATTTGGATTTACAATTACCTGAATTTAGTATGATTCCTGGTTCCTTTATTACAATTCATTATATAAATAGATCTCTGTAAAGGGTTAGATCTGTCCTTTCTATTCTATTCATTCTTTTTCTTTCTGTTAGTCCATATATCATGTTTAACATTTAATACATAGCATTATATTGTGTTTTATTAATACATGTTTCTTTATTTTTTAGTATGTTCTATTTGGAGTATCCAGTGTTTAATAAAGTTTTTTAATATGTAAATGTGTATGTAGAGGGCTAAACATTAGCCTATCCCTTTAAATCTTCCTTTCCTTGTTGAGAGGCTGAACTCAAAATCAACAGCCAATCACAGGAGGAGGATAGGTATATGAAGCGCCCCACCAGAGACCTCCGATATCCCTGACGAAGTACACCACATGTACGAAACGCGTTGGATAAAGAGGGCGCATTCCTAGCACTACCTGCTGTGGATTTATCTTATCTGCCATTCGTTTTTATCTCCGCTGTCCCCCATTGCTCCTTTGGCTGGCCGAGACTGCATAACCACCGGCGCCACTTGATGACGTCACTGATGCGCGCACCTAGCGGACGCCGTGCACGCTAACCGACACCAGAGAGCCAGGGAGAGAGGGTCTGCTTCCCCGCAACAGTTGCTGTGTCCACGCCGTACGGACAGCTGACTTCCACCTGGTTGCTGTGTTCATGCCGTGCGGCAGCTGACTTCCATCTGGGCGAGTGGAGCCAGTGCTGGGACTACTCACGGGAGACGCGAGAGGAGATTCCATCCGGTGATCGTTACTAACCCACCATCTGTTGCTGATTGGTAACATGTCCATATACATGTCCTGCTAGTAATTTTTAATCTGATGTACGTGCAATACTTACCTGTTTTATCACAATATAATTTTATATACTACACTATGAGGTTTTTTGCGCTGTTTCTTTTGTCATTTTTTCTTTAGTCTTGGTCTGTGGAGCCATTCCACGAAATCAGTAGCACAACCTCACAATTAAAGTAACAGGTTTTTTATACATATGAATATTTTTATATATCACTTAATATTCACCATTAAGCACTTTATTCACGATTATTAGAGCGCAGCTCACCATTTGTTTCTAGCACCACAGATACCTTGAACTGGTAAAACCTGATGGGGCAGACAAATGGTGTTTTCTCCTGGTCTTCGAGGCTCATGGGCATCTGGTAGTATCCAGACCTCACGCCCAGCTTGCTGAACCACTGACTGCCAGATAGGGCGCTGAGGATCTCGTCAATCCGCGGTAGGGTATATTGATCTGGGACCGTGTGGCGATTCAGGGTGCGATAGCCCACACAGGCGCATGGTTCCGTTCTTCTTCCGCACCACCACAATAGGAGAGGCATAGGGGCTACAAGATTCAGTCACAATGCCAGCCGTCTCCATCTCTTTCAGGATGTCCCTCACATCCTCCACATCTCTGGGAGCTATGCATCTGGAACGCTCTCGGAATGGAGTGGCATCATTCAGTCAGATCGTGTGTTGAGCGCTCTTGCTGCAGTCCACATTTGTCGCTCAGTCGCGTCTTCCACTCCAGTGGCAAAAATTCCCAGAAGTAGAATTGCAACCCGGGAGGGGCTTCCCTCACGCAAGCCGCATTCACATGAGGTTCTACATGAACAACTGGGTATATTCGACCCAGCACTTAACCGTTGTCAGACTGTATAGTGTGGCAAGATATTCTGTATGGTCACCTTGAACTGGCGAGAAAGTGAAGACTTCCACTCCATTTCTGGCACCACCTTGAACCCTCTCTTGGTGTCCTCTTTGGCGTGGTCTCTAGTGAAAAGTACCAGTCGACTTCATCGCAGCCCTGGTAGTTAGGTACGGCGGCCATGTGTCTCACTCCCCCTGGTGGAATCTTTCAACCCCTTCTAAAGGTTGGAGAATTGTCCAAACCCTTCTTGGACAGAGATTCTGTAGCATTCGTCTTTGAATACCGGATGAATTCGCAGAGACGATAGAGGTAATTCTCCAGCTTCTTGAAGGTGGGCCCAGATCAGGGCTTGAACCACACCCACAGTAGTCCCCAATATGATGGGGGAATTTGACTGTTCCCGGGTTTCGTGACATACCAATGCTTCCACTTCCATGGGGTGAGTTTTGTTGGTGTTAAGCTGCGGTATAACCAACCGTACTTGAATCATGCCATCAATGGGGTAGTCTTCACTACTGAAGCCCCACAACTTCATTTTCTCTGTTGACTGCATAGACAGATGCTTGAGGTGCAGATCGTAAAATGGCCGGTAGATGATGGTCACTTGAGACCCAGTGTCCAGCAATACGAAGGAGTAGATACCCTCTACTCATACTCGTACTATGGCCACAAGCCCTACTCTGTTGTAGGCATCCAGTTGGGGCTCCTTTTTGGGGCTAGACACAGGGGCGCTATCCAAGGATGTGGGCGGCTGTTCCGCCATTTGAATGGTGAAGGCCATGGCCCAAAGGGTGGGGGTCCTTGACTTATGACAGTCTTTGGCAAAGGGACCCTCTCGGTCGCAGGTATAGCAGCGGGTACCTCGAGACGCACTGGTACTAGGCATAGTGACTGGTTTCCGTGGCACCCTAGAGACAGACAGGCGCCACTGAAGGAGGGTTAAACTCTGCACTCTCCGTCTCATTAGGCTTTTTAGCTGACGCCCCTTTGGTCTTTCCCTTGCGAGAATCCTTAGGCTTCTTGGGAGTGTGTAGCCATGCATGCGCCTCGTGCACTTTCACCTTACACGTAAGAGGACTCCCTTGCATGAGAGAACACGTTGGCTATATGATGGAAGGGGCTCGATCCTCTCGGGAACTGTTCACGTCGAAATTCATCCACTTCAGAGACGCGGATGAGTTTGCAGGCGAGTAGTGGCCACAATACTAATTGTATAGGGTTTAGGAATGTGGACAGCTCCTCCCCTTCTTTCTGTCAGAGGGCATAGAACTTAGACAAAAGTTCAATTTCAATGTCCTCCAGATCATAGGCCTGAGTTAGGAAGTCAATTAGCATCCGGGCTGTGACGTCAGCGTTCTGTATCCAGTGCATTCTTACCATTGTTGAAGCCAGGGGGCTTTAGCCATTCCATTATCTGCTATCTCTTGATCGCTTCGGAACAGGACCACTCTTCAAGTACTTGCCAGGTATGGTCCTTCTATCCTTCAATCGATTCTTCCCCCATGGATGTTGGCAATACCCCAGAAAAGACTTTCAACTTACGATATTGCTGCGTTGGGGACGGCTGGCTTAGCCTCTCGGTCAGCTGCTGTATGGCTCCAGCAAGTACCTGAGCGCCATCCGAGTTTCGAGAACTGCGGTGGATCCACCCAGACCGTCGGCTGCCAGCCTCACTCCGGCTAGGACTCCCTGGAGACGGTACAGATGTAACCACCTGACACTCCTCCACGCTAGGGACGACACTAAGGTGTCTCCATTTTGGTTAGTTCGGGGTATATGAGAGGACATCCACCGGGTGGGGCTCTAGGGAGCTGCAGAAACTGTGGAGCATTTTCCTCCGGTATATCACAGCAACAGCTAACTAGAATAGTACTCCACAGGAGGGTTGTATCCCAGTTTAGATCTAAGAGGTGGGTTTTAGCAAACCCCGGGATCTGGCTCAATGTTGCTCACATATCAGGTAAGGACAGTGACATTGGAACATGGCTCTTGGCGGGGAGGTGCTTGGCATTGCAAGGCCCACTCGCAGACCCACTGGCGGGACAGTAGAGACATGCGCCTCCAAATGTAGCCCCCTTTCCGTATGCCTAAGGGAAATATGCGGGCAACTACGCATGCTCACAGGAGGCCTGAACCTCCGCATCTGGGAGCCTGGGGTGAGCTCTATCTCCTTGCGTGCAGCACCTCCACCTATGAGGGATCCCAGCGTGGGCGGAATAACCCCTCACAGGAACCAATACAACAGTAGTAAGCAATACACCACACAAAGTATATAACTAATCTTTACTATACACAATACTAAACACACAACGCACAATGCATAGATATCAACCGTATAGTGCCGTGACCCCAACTCAGAGTGGTTCTCCCAAAGTACTGAGGATGCCGTGGCACCAATAAACTCTGGTGTCCATCCCAGCAATCCAACCCAAATGTGAGGTAGCAGAACCCCTTGTAAATGTTGGTGCACGTTGGGTACCTGCCTGGCTACTCAAGTACCCAGGTGCTGCTTCGCGCGGTGTGTTGGAGCGGGTCACACGCAGGGGCCTCCAACACAATTCCCCCCTCCTTTTTTTTTTTTTCAAAATATTTTTGTTAGGCAGATATAGAATATACATACAAGGGTCAATATACACAGCCTAATACAGAAACCTTTTTGTATTTTTTGGAGGAGAAGAGTGGCCAAACCTGTTGCCAAAGGTGGTGGCCTTCCGAAAAAGGGGAGGTCAGGGAAATAGAAAGAGGGGGAGGGGGGGGGTATCTACCCTGGTCACAGAGTGTATACCTTGGGCGGACTCTTACTAAGCACTGAGTGTCACAAGTTTCCTTTTCCCTGCGTTCTATCTTCCGGGCTATACCGTGGCGATTTAGACTCGTTCTATAAAGTTATCCATGGTTCCCAGATTCGCAGTTAGTTTTTCCATAAGCATCACATCGTTTATTCTTTTTTTTATTATCATTCCTTTGGTGGGGGGAGATACTTTCTTCCAGGAGTCCCCTTCCTCACATCTCGCCGCTGTGAGAATAAAGGAGATTAATTTAATTACTGGGCGGTCAATTTCTTTTATTGGCCTAGCCAGCAGGTAGGTCAGTGGATCAATAGGTATATCTAGGTTGATAACCTCTTTTAATCAAATTTGAACCATGTCCCAATATTTCTTAATTTCTGGACATGACCACCAGATGTGGGCCATGTCTTCTTTTTGTCCACAGCCTCTCCAACAGAGATCAGATGCCAGAGGATAGATTTGCTTTAGTCTCACTGGAGTGAGATACCAGTAATACAGTATTTTGTAAATATTTTCTTTGGTTGTGGTACATATGGAAGTTCCTGAGGCTGCTTCCCAAATATCGTCCCAATCCTCTCTGTTGATATTTATATTCAGATCCGCTGCCCATTTCAGCATATAATCATGAGTTGGAGGGTCCGCTGATATCTCCAATTCAGTGTAAATTTTTGATATTAGACCTTTTTAGTGAGAGCTATCTTTGCATAGTCTCTCGAACTTAGTGAGAGACGGAAATTCTGGATTTGGGGATATTGTTTTGGTGAAATGTCTAATTTGGAGGTATTTGAATGTATCCAATTGGGGTATATCATATTTAGCACGTAAATTTTGGTAGCTCAAGAGTTTACTTAGGCTCAGAATGTCTCCGATCGTACTGATCCCCTTCAATTTAAATTGATCATATAATTTAGACGCACATCCGGGAGGAAATTTGGGATTCTTAAAAATTGACGCGAGTTGCGAGCTGGTGGAAGCAAGTCTGAATCTAGTCTTAGGCTGTGTTTATAGTGGAGAGTGGCTGTGATCTCCAGCGCTGATGCTCACCTCTCGCTTACCAAGCGGCTGCTTTTCATGTTCTTGCCCATCAGACAGAGCGTGTGCTCTAGTAGGCGGGGCTTGTGGGGCAGAGGCGGGTCGGGAGGCATACCTGACAGATGTCATTGTGCAGCGATGTCTCCACAGGGTGTGATGTCACAGTGCAACGACCACGAGGAACCAGCAAAGCATAAAGAAAGTGAGGCAAAGAGCCAGGCAGCTAGCCTAGTTGTATCATTAATATTCATTGTGTGTACATATATATTATATATATATATATATATATATATATATATATATATATATATATATATATATATTAGTGACAAAAACCCTCCACAGCAAAGCAAATATGCAAATGTAAATACAACTGTATGCTCATCTGCATGTCTTAGGTAGGTCTGCAACCCCACCTTTCACCATTATAACCCAGCACACAGCACTTCCACTGCAGCAAGGGATTCTGGGAAATGACATGCAAATGAGCACACAGTGCCACTTTTTGCTTCAAAAACCATTTTTAACATGGTTCCCTATAGGCTTAAGCTTGCTGCATGGTCACAGCTTTGAGCACAGCCAGGGTGAAGGCTGTGCTCAAAGCTGTGACCATTCAGCAAGCTTAAGCCTACACTGGCGACACACTTTATTCGAGCTCGGCTAGTCCCACGAATTCGGGTATACCCGGGTGTATTGAGGTTTGTGACTGTTTTCTGCCCGAGTGCATTGAGGTATTTTCCAGGCAGGGATTGAAGCATTTTATTCCCGCTGGCTGCAATACTGCACAGTATATGTATATATACTGCATTACAATTCATGAATTTATGCCATCTGGTAGACACGCGAAGCATTGCAGCCTATTAAATCCTAATCATTATCATTTAACAGATCAGCCGCCAGTCAGCCAGGCATGAACCCAGGCTGGGAAGGCAAACGCAACGGGGCTTGTCAGAGGTGAGGAGCGGCGCATTCCAGGTATCTGCCAGGTACATACTGGGTATTTACTCGAATAAAGTGTGTCGGTGCAGTATAGGGAACCATGTTAAAAATGGTTTTTGAGGCAAAAGGTGGCACTGTGTGCGCATTTGCATGTCATTTCCCAGAATCCCTTGCTACAGTGGAAGTGCTGTGTGCTGGATTATAATGGTGAAAGGCGGGGTTGCAGACCTGCCTAAGACATGCAGATGAGCATACAGTTGTATTTACATTTGTGTATATATATATATATATATGTGTGTATATATATATATATGTGTGTATATATATATATATATATGTGTATGTATATATATATATATATATATATATATATATATATATATATATATATATATATATATATATATATATATAATGCCATTGTCAAGAAAGACCAAGAAGCAGCTATGCTCATCTTTATCACAAACATATTGTGTCCTGTTTTTATGTGTGTGTGGCGTAGTGACGATTGAGTGCAATTCGGTCACTCTGCTTGTTGGTGTCTGTGTCAGCCATGTGGCCACATCCTATATCCCTGAAGTTTCTATATAAAAAGAACATATACATTGAACAACAAAACAGTACAATGTTCTTAAACAGAATATAAATTTTATTTTAAAGTGCAAAAAATAAACAGTACAAACAACCCCCCCCCCTCTTGTTCCCCCGATGGGTCCGTTTGCCCCCCCACCCAACAGCAGCAGCAGCCCGTTTGCCCCCCCCACACCACAGCAGTCCATTTGCCCCCCCACCCCACAGCAGCCCGTTTGTCCCCGCCACCCCACAGCAGTCCGTTTCCCCCCCACCCCTCAGCAGCAGCAGCCCATTTGCCCCACCACTCCCAGCAGCAGGAGCAGCAGCCCATTTGCCCCCCCCCACCCCCCAGCAGCAGCAGCCCGATTGCCCCCCCACCCCACATCAGTCCATTTGCCCCCCACCTCCCACCCCACAGCAGCAGCAGCCCATTTGCCCCCCAACCCCCCAGCAGCAGCAGCCAGTTTGCCCCCCCATCCCACAGCAGCCCGTTTGTCCCCCCACCCCAGCAGTAGTTCATTTGCCCCCCCAACCCACAGCAGCCCGTTTGCCCCCCCACCCCACAGCAGTCCGTTTGCCCCCCCAGCAGCAGCAGTCTGTTTGCCCCCCACCCCCCAGCAGCAGCAGCCCATTTGCCCCCCCCCGCACCCCAGCAGTAGTCTGTTTGCCCCCCCACCCCACAGCAGCAGTAGTCCGGTTGACCCCCCCCCCCCCACCCCACATCAGTCCATTTGCCCCCCACCCCACAGCAGCCTGTTTGTCCCCCCACCCCAGCAGTAGTTCATTTGCCCCCCCACCCCACAGCAGCCCATTTGCCCCCCCACCCCACAGCAGTCTGTTTGCCCCCCCACCCCCCAGAAGCAGCAGTCTGTTTGCCCCCCGCACCCCAGCAGTAGTCTTTGCCCCCCCACCCCACAGCAGCAGTAGTCCATTTGCCCATCCACCCCCCACCCCACAGCAGCAGCAGCCCATTTGCCCCCCAACCCCCCAGCAGCAGCAGCCAGTTTGCCCCCCCACCCCACAGCAGCCCGTTTGTCCCCCCACCCCAGCAGTAGTTCATTTGCCCCCCACCCCACAGCAGCCCGTTTGCCCCCCCACCCCACAGCAGTCTGTTTGCCCCCCCACCCCCCAGCAGCAGCAGTCTGTTTGCCCCCCACCCCCCAGCAGCAGCAGCCCATATGCCCCCCCACACCCCAGCATTAGTCTGTTTGCCCCCCCACCCCACAGCAGCAGTAGTCCGTTTGCCCCTCCCCCCATCCCCCATCCCAGCTACCTCTCTCTCTCTGCATATGCTTGAAAATGGCTGCTCTCTGGTGTAAGTTAATTTCTGTGCTGCGCTCTGATTGGACGGCAGTGGGTCACATGACCACACCTCCTCTCCAGCAAGCACAGAAACACAGATTTGCCTGTAGCTGGAAGCTGAGCGAGGTTCAGCAAGCGTGAGCAAGCAAGCAAGCGGAAGCTTTCACTCAGAATGGCACCATAACATATAATGGGTCTCTGAATATATGCTAAGCGTACCTCAGCAAGCACTACGCCACTATAAACACAGCTTTAGCTTTCAACCAGACCTCCCATGTGTGTTTCATCACCCCCAGCTTTGTGCAGGTGCATATCTCCTCTATCCAAGTTCCACAGGCATGCTGGCAGAGATGGCATTTTTGCATATTGCAATTCTATTTCGAGCCAGCAACACTGGCCTGGGTCTGCGTTCCACATGGCCGCTTGTTTTAGTAGGGCTGCCTGATAATATTTAGAAATATCTGGAACATCCATACCTCCCCTTGATCTTGATGCCATCAGTACTGATCTTGCGACTCTGGGTCTTTTGCCCTGCCAAATAAAATTAAACAGTCTATTTTGGATGTTTTTCAGTTCAGAACCAGAAACGTGGACTGGAAGTGTTTGACAAAAATATAGTAATCTAGGGAGTATATTCATCTTTATCGAGATCATTCTTCCAATCCAAGAAATCTTGTAACCTTCCCATTTATCCAGGTCTTTTTTAATTTTTTCGAACAGAGCTGGGTAATTGTGTTGATATAAAGATTGGTAGTTCTTTGATAAATTTACTCCCAAATATTTGATGTATGAAGAACTCCATCTATAACTGAAATTTAGATTGAGGGCTTCAGATTTATCGCTATTTATTTTGTATCCAGATATTTTGCCAAAATCTCCTAGTTCCCTTTGAAGGTTAGGAAGGGAAGTTTCGGGTTTGGATAGGGTCAAGATAATATCGTTGGCGAATAGGGAAATTTTGTAATTTGCTTTTCCAATTTCTATGCCTTGAATGTTTGTTATTTTGTATTTTAGACGCTAGAGGTTCAATAGTGAGAGCAAAGAGGACGGGGGATAAGGGGCAACCCTGTCTCGTTCCATTTTTGATTTGGAACCTTTCAGTGTTCCCTCCAGGTAGTCTAACAAGGGCCGACAGGTTTTGGTAGAGCGCCCGCACACCTTCTAGATAAGAATCTTTAAAGCCAAATTTTTTCATAGTATTATCAAGAAATAGCCAATCAATTCTATCAAATGCCTTCTCAGCGTCTAAACTCAGTAGCATTGCCGTGGTGCCTGTGAGGTGCACGTGATCAATTATGTTGATTATCTTATGAGTATTGTCCGAGGCTTGACGCCCCGAAACAAACCCCACTTGGTCTAGGTTTATTAATCTGGGTAAAATTGGGTTTAGTCTATTTGCTAGGATCTTGCTGTACAATTTAAGATCATTATTCAGGAGGGAAATTGACATTGGGTTGGGTCTTTCCCTTCCTTATGTATAATAGCAATGTTTGCCAGGCATATTGACGATGGGATCGGATTTCCCTCCATGAATGAATTAAACAAATTCAGCAGATGAGTAGACAATATTGGTAGAAATTTCTTATAATAGACATTGGAGAAGCCGTCTGGGCCCGGGGCTTTAGAGATTTCTAGTGTTTTCACCACTGCAGACAATTCTGCCTTCGAGATTTTGGCATCGAGTAAGGAATTATCTTCCTCTGTCAATGAAGGGAGATTGTGTGACGACTCAGGAGATTCCTTCCTCTTCCTCTCCCTCTCTCCCATCTCCCGTTATCCTTCCTACCCCTTCTCAATCTCTCCTTCACCGTCTACCTCTCCCCCCTTGCCACAGCGCGTTCTCCGCAGGTCTCGCATACCCACGCGTTCTCACAGTCCCTGCCATAATCCTCCCCGCTCCCTCTCCCCCGTGGTAGCTCCCTTACCTTCCCCTGTGGTGCCATCCATCCCGTTGCCTCCTCCGCCTGTGGTGCCCGCAGTGTGGCGTTCCGCGCGCCTAGTAACGTGTCCAGTGTGCGCGCCCCCTCTGCCCATGGGGGATGCGCGTGCATGCTCGTCTCTGCCCTTACTGGCCATCGCACGGGCACAGTCCTCACCCGCGTTTCCCTCTGCTTGGCTCCATCCCCCTCCTGCTGCCTTTCCCTGCTCCGTTCGGGCCGCACCTGTGTTGCAGTCTGTGCGCGCGCATCCCCAGCTTACAGGGGCCGCGCGCACAGACTCTCTTTATTAGGATTTCCCTGTCTCCGCCTCCCAAGCTGTTTACGTCATTCCCAGGACTGCCCCTTCTGTCTCCTCCTCTTCTCTCCCTGACCTATCTCCAGCTTCTCACTCAGAAGCGTGTGTGAAGAGCTCCCAGGCATTTGGTAAGGAATCAGCTTTCTTCTTTCTTTATTTGTTATATTTTGCTGTGGATCTGTGGGGGAGTATACTGTGAGTATACTGTGAGTTTTTAGAGGGTTTTGGGTGCTTTTTCAGGTTTAAAAACCGTTTTTGTTTTTCACCCAGAGGCTGCAAAGATTCAACCCAGCAAAGCTACACTGTGGCTGGCTGGAAACTGTAGTCTCAACCCCTCTCACCTCACCCACCCCTGGTTGTTTCTTTTTCTTCTAATTTCACCTTAATTTAAGCCTGTTTTCCTTTTGTCATTTGCATTTTTGGGAGCTCTGTGTCTTACTTTTAAGACCTTCAATATAGTGGTGTGGTTTCTTGTAAGAGAGAGAGTTAAATAATAAGGGGAAAAAAGAGAAGATTACAGCAGGTTTTAAAAAGCTGTTTTTCTTCCCCTCCCTGTGCAGAGATAGTTAATTGGTTCTTAAAGGGACAGTTTCATCTCTGCATCTCTCTCCCTAAGCACTATTTCCTCCCCTTACTTGGAGGCTTATTTTATCATGCCTGGGGGGAATAGGACTAGTGCAGCAACAGGGGCCATAGCTGGACATTGTACCCCAAAAACTGGGGACCCTAGGATCAATAACCACAGCCCTAGGCCTGGTACATCCAGTGCCCTGGCCACACCTCCCCCGGCTCCTGTTGTCAGTTTAACTCCTGCAGTCCCAGTTCCAACATGGGCGCAGGTGGCAGCTGCAGGCGTTGACCCCAGCAACAACAACGCTGGGGCCATGCCCGGTGTGAGCAGGAAGCTTGGGGTGAGGTGCCCAATGTCACCTGGCCTCAACATGGAGATCTATGTGAGGGCTGTGGCAGACGTTGTGGGTCCCTCTGCTGTGGTGGCGGCCAGCAAGATGTATGGGAGGGGCATTTTCTTCCTCCGTACGCTGGCTGCCACCCACACCCTGGTGCAGAAAGGCATCAGTGTAGGGGGGACCTACATCCCCATAGAGCCCATGGAGGGGTTAGGCACAAAAATCATCCTGTCCAATGTGCCCCCCTTCATCCCAGACAGCTTCATGCGCCCACACCTGCAAGCCCTGGGAGATATTAAATCTCCCATAACAAAAATTCCGCTGGGCTGCAGGGATAGAGCGCTGAGGCACTTGCTCTCATTTAGGCGGCAGGTACAGCTGCTGCTGCCGGGGAGCACAGAATCTGTGGAGGGGTCCTTTAGGGTGCCCTACGAGGGCATTCAATACACTGTGTTCTATGGCACAGAGGGGGTTAGGTTTTATTTGTGCAAGGAGCTGGGGCACACTCGTAGGAGTTGCCCCAAAGGGAATAGAAATCCCACTTCAGCTCCTGCACCCGCCCCTCCTTCTGCCAAGACACCCAGTGCCTCTGTGCCCACCACAGCGGGGCCCTCGAGGGCCCAGGACCCTCCAGGGACCGCAAGAGATGTCGCTGTCCCATCCCGAACAGTGACGTCTGTACCTCTCCCCAAAGAACAGAGGTAGAAGGAAAAACCATCGAGGGCCCAGGTCCCCTCTGGGACCGCAGGAGATGTCGCTGTCCCATCTCGAACAGTGACGTCTGCGCCCACCACAGCGGGGCCCTCGAGGGCCTAGGCCCCCCCTGGGACCGCAGGAGATGTCGCTGTCCCGTCTTGAACAGTGACAGCTGCGCCCACCACAGAGGGGTCCTCGGGTGCCCAGGTCCCCCCTGGGACCGCAGGAGATGTCGCTGCCCCATCTCGAGCAGTGACATCTGCACCTCTTCCCGGGGAGCGGAGGGAGGGGGTCGCCCTGAAGCGGCCACCCTCTGTTGTCGCTGTCCCCCCCCGGGAGGAGACACCCTGTGCTGCTGCGCCCACCGGGGCGGGGCCCTCGGGGGCCCAGGTCCCCCCTGGGACCGCAGGAGATGTTGCTGCCCCGTCTCGAGCAGTGACATCTGCACCTCTCCCCGGGGAGCGGAGATAGGGTGAGGGGGTCGCCCTGGAGCGGCCACCCTCTATTGTCACTGTCCCCCCCCCCCCCCCGGGAGGAGACACCCTGTACCGCTGCGCCCACCGCGGCGGAGCCCTCAGGGGCCCAGGTCCCCCCTGAGACCGCAGGAGATGTCGCTGCCCCATCTCGGGCGGTGACGTCTGCACTTCTCCCCAGGAAAAAGAGGGAGAAGAAAAGAGTCACCCTGAAGAAGTCACCCTCTGTTGTCGCTGTCTCCCCCCAGGAGCACCCTACCCCCAATGTAAGCACCGTACAGGGTGCGGGGAAGCAGTGGGAGGCTCCCGCTGAGTATGTGGCGGTACCCTTTTTTGGGGAATCAATCCCCATTAAGAGGAAAGCAAAAACTAAGAACAAGAGGGTGATTGAGGAGGGCGAGGAGGGTGAACCGTATTACGTTCACCCTCAGAAGTCTCCGAAGCGGAATGCAACATCAATTCCGCACAGGGTGGCCCTGTCCGGCCCACAGGTTAGGATTAGCCAGTGTAAGCCGGACCCCATAAATATGCAGTCCCCCCCCTCGAAGATCTGGAGGGAATGCAGGAGGAGGTACCCGGCGTCCCTGGGGTGGAAGATCAAAGTGCTCAACAACATGAGGCTTTGCTCCTAGAAATGGACGTTGGGGAGCCTTCCAACACGCCTCCCAGTTGGAGAACATCCCCCGGGGACTTGTGTTTCGGTGAATCTGCCGCGCCGGACACAGTTGTCTTTGGGGACTCGGAGGTCGGCCAGGATCCCCCTCCGGCTGTGCCGCCTTCGGGTGGCACACCTGAGGTTGAGCCCCGGTTTGTGTCACTGGAAGAAGGGGATGGGCTAGGGCTGACCCCCGTGGTTGGGGGTTTGGAGGATGGAGCGGGGGAGGCGGGTGTGGGTGAGGGTGTTTTAGCGAGCACTTCATTTTGCATCTGGGAGATGCCAGATGTGAGATCTCCTGGTGAGGAGTTTTGGTCGGGCACTTTGATGGAGGCGACTCCTGGGCTGGACCCTCCCTATGAGGTACTTGCTGAAAAGTGCCCTCCCGCGATTAATGCGAACGCCCGTGGCATCCTGTTTGTTCGCATGGTGGTAGAGGAGACCAGGAGGGCACTGTGTGCCTCGTTGGCCCCCGAGGACACTAGGGAGACCGCTACCTCCGCCATTCCGCCACCTGCTACCCCTGAACATCCCACCCCGGGGCTGGATGTGGAGGATATAGTGGACCCCCTAGTGGAAACACCGAGGAGGGGACCCACTTTAAGGCTGAGAAAGGCCCCCGCAGAGAGGGGCGGGGGTCTTCAGTTTTTCAGTCAAGAGGAGCTCGGGGAGTTGGGGCTCAGTGAGGAGTCCTCTGGCACCACGGAGGCGGTGGACTCTTTGACCCCCATTATCCATGCCCAAGAGCTAGATGGTTTCCTGGAGGATACCCTCTGCAAACATGGAACCACGAAGGTGCAGTTGGCCCTTGGAAGGTGGAAGGATGCCTCGGTCATTCTCCACTCTCTCTTAGTATACATCAGGACTAACCACAAGGCCAAAATCTCTGGGCCTATCCATCTTCGTGTCCTGAAATTTCATAAATTGATGCGAGACCACATAAAGGCTTCCCGGGGTTTAGCTCCCTGAGCGCCTGTGGAAAGCAAAACTCCTGATTACCAATGGCTTTGAGCATCGGTACACTTAACGTGAATGGCTGTAAGGACGGGTTTCGCAGGTTCCAGGTACTCTCCTTTTTACAGAGGGGAAAGTATTCTGTGAGTTTCCTGCAGGAACCCCATACCACTCCAGAGGCTGAAGCCAGCTGGCATCTGGAGTGGCGAGGCAAGGTCTTCTTCAGCCACCTCACTTCGTCATCTAGTGGGGTGGTGACACTGTTCTCTGAGTCCTTTCAACCAGAGCTACTGCTTGCCAAAATTGTTGTTCCAGGTCGCCTGTTGCATCTCAGGGTCCGGCACGAGGACTACACGTTTAATTTCTTGAACGCTTATGCTCCTGCCAACGGACCCCTGAGAAGGCAGTTCTTCGCCAGAATGTCTGAGTAGATGGAGACAGTGGACGCGGACGAACACGTGGTGCTCGGAGGTGATTTCAACTGCACCCTCGAGGCTCTGAAAGAACGGAATGGCCCAGAGCCACACCCGTGTTCTGCGTCGGCCTTGCGGGAGGTCATAACCCACTACTCCTTGGTAGACGTCTGGCGAGAACAACATCCCGAGGCATCCACTGAGTTCACCCATGTTAGGGTGTTTAGGGGTGAACGGATGTCCTGGTCCCGGATTGACAGGCTGTATATATCCAGCCACAGCCTGTCGCGAGCCCAGTCCAGTACTATTAGGCTGGCGCCGTTTTCGGACCACAATTGTGCGTCCATGACGGTGGCGCAACTACCAGCAGCGCCCTCGGCCGCCTATTGGCACTTCAACAATACGTTGTTGGAAGACAAGGGGTTTGCAACGTCGGTCCGAGACTTTTGGAAGGCCTGGAGAGGTTGCAGATCAGACTTTGTCACGTTAGAGCAGTGGTGGGACGTGGGCAAAGTTCATCTGCGCCTCGTTTGTCAGGAGTACACCAAAGGTGCCAGCAGGCGGCGCGATGCTGAGATCGAGGCCCTTAGGGAAGAGGTGCTCGATCTCGAGAAGCGGCTGTCTGTGGCAGGGGACCAATACCTGCAGTGTGCGTACGTGGATTGGAAGTGCGCTCTCCGTGACTTGGAAGATCGGAGAGCTCGGGGGGCGTATGTGCGATCCCGCATCCACTTCCTTCGGGAGATGTGTCGCGGGACGCGCCTCTTCTATGCGCTTGAGAAAAAGAGGGGAAACCGTAAACATATCACCTGCTTGCTAGCAGAAGACGGTACCCCTCTGACTGACCCGGAGAGCATCCGGGACAGAACCCGGAGATTCTACGTAGACCTTTTCTCTCCGGAGTCCATCCAGCCAGAGGCATGCAGGGTCTTATGGGAGGGGCTTCCCACGGTCGGCGAGGGTGGAAGGGAGCGGCTTGAGTTACCTTTGACTCTGGCCGAGCTCTCTGAAGCCCTCAGTCTCATGTCCCGCAGAAAAACGCCGGGGCTAGACGGGCTGACTGTGGAGTTCTTCCGGTTTTTCTGGGAGATGCTGGGACCTGATTTCACCGAGGTCCTGGCCGAAGCCCTGGAGACCGGTGAGATGCCCCTTTCGTGTCGGCGGGCAATACTGTCTTTGCTGCCGAAGAAGGGGGATCTCCGCCAGATCTTTAACTGGCGACCGGTCTCACTACTAAGCACGGACTATAAGATTGTAGCCAAAGCGCTCTCGCTGAGGCTCAAGTCAGTGCTGACAGAGGGGATTCACCCCGACCAGTTCTATACTGTCCCGGGCCGGAGTATTCAGGACAACATTTTTCTGGTCCGGGACCTGCTACATCACACGCAGAGGACTGGTCTGTCACTCGCCCTCCTGTCCCTAGATCAGGAGAAGGCGTTTGACAGGGTGGATCACCGTTACCTCATGCAGACCCTGCGGGAGTTTGGCTTTGGCCCACAATTTGTGGGCTTTCTCCAGATGCTGTACGCCTCTGCAGAGTGTCTGGTGAAGATCAATTGGTCCCTGACGGCACCTTTTGTGTTTGGTCGGGGAGTACGTCAAGGGTGCCCCCTGTCTGGGCAACTGTACGCGCTGGCCATTGAGCCCTTCCTCTGCCTACTGAGGAGGAGGCTCCCCGGGCTGGTGCTGCGGGAGCCTGACATGTGGGTAGTCCTGTCGGCTTATGCCGATGATGTGCTCCTCGTGTCCCAGGACCTAGATGATCTAGAGCGGGCGCAAGCGTGCCAAGAGGTTTACACCGCGGCCTCTTCTGCTCGGATCAACTGGTCTAAGTGCTCCGGCATTTTGGTGGGTCCCTTACAGGTGGACTCTTTGCCCCCCACGTTTCGTAATGTCTCGTGGGGGAGCGAAACTCTCAAATATCTGGGAGTCTACCTGTCTGCTGCGGAGAACCCGGCCCCAGAAAACTTCAGTGATCTTGAGGAACGAGTCATTGCTCATCTGGGGTCTTGGGTGTATCTGTCGAGAATGCTTTCCCTCAGGGGAAGAACCCTGGTGATCAACCAGCTGGTGGCCGGTCAGCTATGGCACCGGCTGATAGCCATGGGTCCGACCCCCGAATTTATCAACAAGATCCAGAGGAGGTTGATGGATTTTCTCTGGATGGGGAAGCATTGGGTCTCTGCGGGAGTTGCGTGCCTTCCTTTGGAGGAGGGTGGACAGGGAGTGGTGTGTGTCCGCTCCCAGTTACACACTTTCCGCCTCCAATACCTGCAGAGATACCTATTCGCAGATCCGTCTCCGCAGTGGTGCCAGCTGGCAACCAGTTTCTTTCGCCAGCTGCGCAATATGAGGTATGACCGGCAACTGTTTATCATCAGGCCCGAGGGTTTAGGTAGAGACCTCTCGGAGCTGCCGGCATACTACCGGGACTTACTTAAGGCCTGGAAACTGGTCTCCACGACCAGGAAGGAACAGGCGGTGGGGGTTGATTTCCTCGCCGAGCCCCTGCTGTATAATCTGGCAGTGGGGGCTCGGATGTTGGATTCACCCTCTATCTGCCGCCGGCTAATCCTGGCACAGGTGACCAGAGTCGGGGATCTCCTGGACTTTGAGCGGCGAGACTGGGTTAGGGCAGAGGTGCTCGCGCCCCGTATGGGTCTGCGTACTGCCCGCGTCCCTCATCGTTTGATCCGGGAGATTAAAGATGCCATCCACCCCGACTCACGCACCTTCATTGAGGGGGTATTGCAGACCGGAGAGCCTTGTCAACCTATCAACTTCAGCTCTCCGGATCTTTGCGTGGAACCAAAGCCACGGCAACCCCCTCGGGCTCTTCTCTCACCCAACCTCAGCAGGTTGGGGGATATGTCCCCGGCATGTTTCCGCGGCATGCCGAGGAAAGTCCTGTATTCTCTAGTGCTCCATATAGTGCCCTACCTCGCCCTTGTCACCCGCCCTAATACTATCTGGAGGCGGGTATTTCCTGCGAACGAGGGCGAGAGACCCCGGTGGAAGGAACTCTATTCAGGTTGGTTCCCCGTCCCACCGGGGATTTGAGTTGGAGGGTCCTCCACGGTGCACTGAGCACAGGAGAGTACTTGGCACACTTCACGGACTCCCCCGTCGCCTGTCCCTTTTGTGGCGAGCGGGAGTCCGTATATCACATTTATTTGAGTTGCGCCAGACTGCAGCCCCTCTTTTCCTTCTTGAAGAGCCTACTCATGCAGTTCTGGCTACACTTCTCCCCTCATCTTTTTATTTTTGGGTGCCCAGTGTCCTGGAACGATAAGCCTAGGGATCTCCTTGTCAGCCTGCTCCTGGCATTGGCTAAGGTAGCCATTTGTAAAACCAGGAAGCAAGTTTTGGAGGGGGGGGGGGTCCCAACAAACATCGTGGCCATGTTCCGGGCGCTGGTGCACTCCCGTATTCGGGCAGAGTACTCGTACACCGAGACTACTGAGACGGTTTCAGAGTTTGCCTCCCAGTGGGCGTTAGGCGGGGTGCTCTGCTCGGTATCCCCCATCAAGGGTTCTTTAGAGTTAACCCTTCTGCTTTAAGTACACTTCAACAGTGCACTTGTTGGTCTTCTTTTGAATATTTGTTTGACTGGTTTTTCTTTGTTCTACTTGGCAACAAGTAGAATTGCTGTTCAACTGAATTGGCCGGCTTTGCCGGCCAATCAGTTTCAAACCAGATCAAAATAGACCCACTTCTCTCTCTACTCGTCCCCTCTCTACCATTGGTGCACCTCCCTTTATAATCCCTGTCTGTCCACCTCTTCCTCGCTCTGCATAGTTCCTGTTTCCCTGTGTGTTACCTGTCTTATGCTGTGCTCCCTCTGTGCTCCTGTGAATACCTGCTCCTGTGTTATTTTGGATTTCCCTGGCTTTGACCCCTGCGCTCCCTGGACTACTCTGCTCTCTGGTAACCCCTTGAACCCTGCTACGCATACGACTTCGCTGACCTCTGGCTTCCTCGGACCTGGCTTGCTCACTGACGACTCTACTCTCTGGATCCCCTGAACATTGGCAAACGGACACGACTATTCTCATAGACATTCCCCAAGCGTTGCAAGTATATGCTAACAACTCTTTCAACAGGCCCAGCAACGCTATACCACACTCCGGGCTTGCTCCCACTGCTGTGGGTGTGTGGTATCATACCGTTCCCACCTCAGTACTGGGTGCTAGCTTGGTCAGCGGGCATACAGGCGTGACAGATTGCAATCTTCGAGGTAATTTGTGATTGCCTCCAACCCAGTTGGCTCTGATGTGCCGCTCCGGGTCTTCAGGTTATACAATTTGGTATAAAATTTGGTAAATTCATCTGCTATTTTATTTTTCGTTGTATAGTATCTCACCAAACTTACTCTTGATCGCTGTTATTTGGGATCTTTTCTGCTCTTAACTTGCTAGCAAGAAGTTTGTCAGCCCTGTTGCCCTTATCATAGTATTTTTGGCTGGTCCATTTAAGAGCTTTTTCTACATTCTCCAATTAAATTTGCTTAAGCTCATTTCTATTGGTGGTAAATAGTTTATATATTTTTTTTGAAGGATTGGTTTTGTGTTGTTTCTCCAGTTCGAGAATTTTGTCTGTTAGTGTGTTTATCATTTTTACTTTAATTTTCATTTTGTGGGAGGCAATTGAGATAAACTTGCCTCTAATTGCAGCCTTATGGGCTTCCCACAAGATTGCTGGGGATGAAATCGATCCGAAATTGATATTAAAGTAGTCTTTGAGAGCTTTTTTAATTTCTCTTTCCGCTTCCACATTGTTTAATAGAGAATCATTTCATTTCCAATTATATGTGGTCGTTTTCACAAATGGTATGGAGATTGTCAGGTTTACAGGAGCATGATCCAACCATGTGATCTTGCCGATATCTGAATTGGTGGCGGCCTCTAAGATATTCTTGGTAACTAGGAAATAGTCGATGCGTGAGTACGTCTGGTGAGGAGGAGAGTAAAAAGAGAAGTCTATTTGGCCCTGGTGGTGGGTTCTCCAATTGTCCATCAAAGAGAACTCTTTAATTATCTCTTTACATTTTTTCCCAATTTTATGCGATTGGGGAGAGTGCGAGCGGCCTGGACTAAGTGATTTATCTTCAACAGGGTTTAATACCATATTTAGGTCTCCACCTAATATTATTGAGGATAAATATTCAGGGTCCACTTCTTCTAACACTTTTTTTAAAAACTCGTTTGGTTTTCATTTGGTGCATAAAGGTTAATCAGTGCGATCGACGAACCAGACAGAGATCCATATACCACTAGAAAACTACCCTCTTGAATTAAAATTGCAACTCCTCGTTTTTTACTACTAAATAACGAGTAATAACTTGGGCGGGTCGTGGGATGTGAAGTGCGTCTCCTGAAGGAATATAATATCTCCCCCAGAACTCTTCATCTCTTGAAGAGCTAACCTCATTTTCCTATTATTTTGTAAACCTTTTACATTTAGGGAGACCAGTTTGATAGCAGATTGGTTAGCGATGGGGTTTGCCTTTAATGTGTGTTTTTAGAGCCTCTCCTTTCCCAGTGGGGAGGACTTGCTTCGAATCCAGATTAAATGTACTTAGTTTGGATATCAGTACTGAGTGAGTCGTTCTTAGAAGTAGATCTTTCTCAGCCGACCAGGGCAGGGGGGGCAGGACAGTGGAGTGAGGGGTGGGGGGGGGGAGGAAGATAAAAACAAGGGCCTGCTGGGACAGTATCAGCAGGTGATAGTAAGAGTAAGACTAGGCCTTAATATGGCCTTAAAGAGTTACAACCGGTGTACTATTAACCGGTTATTGGCCTGAAGGCCCTTGGGGGGTGAGTCCGGTGTCGACAACCCTCGAGGACGGGGAAAACGTGGACCCCTGAATATACATAACTTTACACCCTTCTGGAGGTTCGAACAGTAGAACTTGTGCATAATATTTATAACCATCGTATTACCGATTGCCCAACTTGGTGGACCCTAGTATCCTCACTTTAAGCGAGAAAACTGAACAACATCAAGACCCTAGCAATTCAACTATACAGTTTCTCAATTATTACAAAATATGTGGTGGTAAGGTATCTGGCTTCTGTGATACATAATCCGGGTTCCGATAACCGTATTCCTTCCTTATCTAGATGTGAAGGGAGAGGGGGGGAAGGGAAGAAAGGAGAGGGGGGGGGATGGTAGGGGTGGAATTGGGGTGGTGAGGGGAGGAGGCAAAAGACGAGGCATAGGAAGGCACCTTGTCAGGTAGGAAGCAGGGGAACGGGACTAGTATACATTTTTAGACCTTGAACAGTTTCAACATTGTGCCTTTCAATAATACTGGTTAGGAAGATTGAGAAATACAGCTAAACATGCAATACTAACAATTGAGTCTCGCAGTATATTGTCTTGAGTTATAGCTTTGAACAAGACATATGGACAATATCAAGTCCCCAATTTCAGTACCAAAACAGATAGAAGTTTCACTTAACGTGCGTGCTCGCCTCACACATCCTTTTTTTTATGTGGTGTACAAGATGAAGAGATTAATGGAGGCTCTCCGCAGACCTTTTATATGGATGCGCTTTATTTATATGATAAAACATACTCTATTGGCATTTTTCTCTTCTATAGATCATATCTCGTCCTGGATTCTTATAAGGATATTCTACGTATTTATCCCACAGGTGTTCAACATTTAACCACCTGTTGTCTCTGATTTGCGCCTTGTGTATTTTGTCTTTGTATATTATTGGTGTTGTGGACATCCATTACATTACGGCAACACTCATTTGACACCATTTTTACTATTGTTGATAATTAGTTTTGCGCACCTTATTTTGCCTTTTTCAGTATATTGTACACATATTAGGTTGCTGCATCTAATTGGATTCAATTGATTATAATGGAAGAATACCAATTCAACATTTTTTATGAGAGCAATGAGGGGTTTAAATTCTTCAAACATATTTAGTGAAGACACCACAGTAGATGACACTATTGTGGAAGTAGATAACCTCTCAGATAATGTTTTTGCTCTAGAAAAACTTCTCATTAAAGAAGCTAAGGATTGGTATGATATATTAATGTTGGAACAATATATTACAGTAAAAAGAATTCCTAGAGGCTTGAGACTGTTTAAAACATCTACGATTGATTCTATATAAGAGGCATTTATCAATGAGTGGAATGAAAAATTAGACTCTTGTTCTTTTGAGCTAATTAAATTATTGGTCAAACATAGAAAAACATAATTGACCAATATTAAATTGGAGATAAAGAAATTAGAAGTCAAAATGGGACCTCAAACATCACATGAGGATTATAAAGAGTTTGAAAATATACTTAGAAATACAATTCAAACAATAGATAAAGAAATAAAACAGGTTAAACAAAAAAAGTATAAAAGAGACAAAGAGGACTATCTCACAAATAGTTATAGGAATTGGAAAGAAAGAGCCAGTTCCCAAAAGAGACCCTAGAAAATAGAAAAGAACCAGTCACTCACCCAGAAAATAGAGGTAGAGCACATCACTTTAACCCTACGGCAAACGCTAAAAAATATAAGGGTAAAAATAAGACATGGAATGATAATCATGGTAAACATAGAGAATCTAACAATTATGGAGAAAAGGTCAAAACAATTAGCAAATCAAAAGTTGGTAGAGAGAAACAAGAAGAGACAACACCAGATCATCTCCTTTTTTAGAGATAGTCAGGAAATCAACTTTAGGAATAGAACTAGAAATGAAGAAAGTAAATGTGAAATCAAGAAAACGAGAAAAGTCACCAGACGAGGAGGGAGAGAAGGAGAAAAAACAAAGGTCAAAAAGGATTGCAAATTAGAAACTAAACCAGAAGGGATCTTTAATTTAAGTAAGAAATTATTAACTCAAGAACAAATACAAGTTTTAAATAAAGGCCTCTCATTTTCACCATCAAATAAAATGAGTGCATTTGACACATATTGATGTGAGCAAATTTGTACGCAATCTCTCTTTGAAAAAGTATTTTATTAAGCAGAAATTACATACTACTGTTAGTCAAAATACTACTCCAATTACTGTGACTATTAAGATACATCACACTTCATTAAAAAACAAATATTTTTTTTATCCAAGCTATCTAAAAGGAGGGTGCTTAGACCTGTATGATAAATTAGTACAGGATGATTTGGACAAATTAGTGAATCAGAATAAATATATAAAACCAAACTTAAATAAAAGAAAATATTGTAACGCCTGTATGCCCGCACACCTGGCCAGTCCCCAGTACTGAGGTGGGTAAGGGTATAACACGCACCCACAGCAGTGAGGGCGTGCCCGGAGTGTGGTAATGCATTGCCGGGCCTGGTAAGAAAGGGGTTAACGTATACTTGCAAAGTCCGGGGTGCCAGAGATCGGATAGTAATGTCCGTGTGCCGGAGTTCAAGGATAGGAGAGAGCAGTGTAGTGGTGTCCGTAAGCCAATGTTCAGGGGTTGGAGAAAGCAGCGTAGTGAAGTCCGTAAGCCAAGGTTCAAGGGCAGGAGAAAGCAGAGTAGTCAAATCCAAAGCAGTACAAGTTCAAGCCAGGGGAATCCAAACAGAAGCAGGGACAGGAACCAGCGCTGAAACAAACAAGGGAGCTAGGCATAGACACTGCACACACAGGAGTCACAGGAAAGCTATACAGAGCAATGAGGAAGTGGACAGAGTGGGGTTATAAAGAAAGGAGAACCAATAGGAGAGAGAGGAGGAGGAGAGGGTTGAGTGAGAGTTTGCAGGGATAGGTCTGAGAGAGCAGGGGAGGAGACAGGGAAATAACTAAGAGATATGGCTTTTAAGCCATGGGGGGCGGAGCTAGACGGCAGATAACCGGAGCGTGTGTGCGCGCCCTCTGTAAGGGTATTCTGTGCGTGCACCGCACGTGTCACAGGACGCGAGGGAGGAAGCGCCGCGGGGGTGCTCTGCAACAGAGGTGAGAGAGACAGAGAGGCAGAGGAGCAAGGTAATGTGGAGGCTGGGGGAAAAGAGACACACCGGGGGCCGCGGGTGCCGCGGAGGGGTACCAGTGATCGCGAACACGCGCGCACATTGCGGAGAACGCGCATGTGGCCTGAACGCGCGTCAGGGCATGCCAACCCTGCCGAAAGGAACGGCCGCGAGGAAGAGAGCGATGATGCAGGGAAGAGGGAGGGCAAGAGGTAGTGGAAACAGGTGATGGGGACACGCTGGGAAGCGCGAGTACCCCGATCCGTCACAGTATCCCCCCCCTTGAGGATCGGACTCCAGACGATCTTGCCATGGCTTTTGAGGGAACTTCCGATGAAACTGCCTAAGGAGCGTTGGGGCGTGAATGTGGTGATACGGTATCCATGAACGTTCCTCTGGTCCATAACCCTTCCAGTGGACAAGGAACTGCAAACTGCCTCTGGACCAACGGGAATCGAGAATGGAATGGACCACATACTCTTGTTGGCCTTGAATGGTGACAGGGTTGGGTCTTTGGGGACAATCTGGAAAATGAGCACTTTGGATAACCGGTTTGAGTAACGACACATGGAACACCGAGGGAGTCCTCATGGTGGAGGGAAGTGCCAAACCGTACGCGACCGGGTTGATCCTCTCGAGGACTTTAAAAGGACCCAAGAATCTTGGAGACAATTTCTGAGAAGGAGTCTTGAGCCTTATATTTTTAGAGGATAACCAAACTCTGTCTCCAGGTTTAAACGATGGACCTGCTTGGCGTCGCCGATCTGCCTTTGTTTTTTGTCTTTGGACAGCAGTTTGTAAGGTTTTTTGAATTTTCTTCCAAGAGTTTTGGAGCGTGGAGACATGAGAATCAGCTGCAGGAACACCAGAGGGGAGGGAGGAGAGGGGAAGACTTCTAGGATGGAATCCAAAATTAATGAAGAAAGGCGACTCTTGCGTAGACTCGTTTTTTAAGGAGTTAATAGCAAACTCCGCCCAAGGTAATAGATCCACCCAGTTGTCTTGAGACTCGGAGACGAAACATCAGAGATACTGCTCGAGGGACTGATTCATTCTTTCCGTTTGACCGTTGGTCTGAGGGTGATAACCCGAGGAAAATAGAAGCGAAATCCCAAGTCTCTGGGAAAACGCACGCCAAAACTTAGAAATTAATTGAGAACCTCTGTCAGAAACAATTGAAATAGGTACACCGTGTAATCTAAAAATTTCTTTAGAAAAATGTCGGCCAGAGTAGCTGAATTAGGAAGACCCTTGAGGGGTATAAAGTGTGATTGCTTGGAAAACCTATCTACTACAACAAGGATGGTATTCATCCCTTTAGAATTGGGGAGTTCCACAATAAAGTCCATCGAGATATGTTTCCAAGGTTGTTCCGGAATGGGGAGGGGCATGAGGAGACCGGAGTATTTGTGACGGGTGGACTTACTCTGGGCACAGACCGGACAAGCACTGGTGAAGTTGAAAATGTCTTTGTTCATCTTAGGCCACCAAAAGGTCCATTTGATAAGATCTGCTGTCCTTTTGAAGCCTGGATGACCGGCCGATCTTGAAGAATGCCCCCAAAATAGAATCTTGTGGCGAAAACATGCAGCTGCGTACAAATGTCCCTCTGGCACCCTAAATCTCCTGGGGATGTGAACCTGGGCTTTGTTAATTTCATCCAAAACATTGAAATTATTGGCGGAAATAATACATTTGGCGGGAAGAATTGATTCAGTGGATTCGTTAGTCGTTCTCCGTAGCGAACTGGCGAGAGAGAGCGTCCGCCTTAATATTTTTGGTACCGGGAATATAAGAAATGGTATAGTTGAAATGGGAGAAGAACAGTGCCCAGCGAGCCTGACGGGATCCTAATCGATGAGCCCCATCAATATACAATAAGTTTTTGTGATCAGTGAGGATGGCAATAGGCTCCTTGGTACCTTCAAGAAGATGCCTCCATTCCTGGAGAGCCAATTTAATGGTCAGTAACTCATGGTTCCCAACATCGTAATTTCTCTCAGCCGAAGAGAACTTCCAAGAAAAGAATCCACAAGGATAGAGTTTTTCTTGTGGAGAGGTTCTCTGAGAGAGTACTGCACTGGCTCCCACATCGGAGGTGTCAACTTCTAGCGTGAAGGGAAGAGAAGTATCAGGATGCCGTAGGATGGGTGCAGACACAAAGGCTTTCTTGAGGAATTCGAAGGCTTCTATGGCTTTGGGAGACCAAGTAGTAGGATCAGCACCCTTCTTGGTTAAGGCGGTAATAGGCAGAGCGATGGTAGAGAAATTACGGATGAACTTCCGGTAATAACTGGCAAAGCCAAGGAAGCGCTGCATGGCCTTGAGAGAATTCGGCTAGGGCCAGTCGAGTACAGACTTCAATTTCTGGGGATCCATAGTAAAGCCTTGGTTAGATATAATATAGCATAGGAAGGCTGTGGACGTCTGATGGAACAGGCATTTATCCATTTTTGCATAGAGGCGATTAGCACGAAGCCTAGAGAGTACCAGTTTGGTATGGCGAATGTGCTCCTCTAAGTTCTTAGAGAAAATGAGGATGTCGTCCAAATATACGATAACGAACGTCCCCAAAACGTCCCGAAAGATATCGTTCATGAACTCTTGGAAAACAGCACGAGCATTGCACAGCCCGAAGGGCATCACTAAATACTCATAATGTCCAGAACGCGTGTTAAACGCGGTTTTCCATTCATCCCCGTCTCTTATTCGAATAAAATTATAAGCCCCTCTTAAATCGAGTTTGGAGAATATAGATGCTCCTTGTAGACGGTCGAAGAGTTCAGAAATTAAAGGGAGAGGGTACCGTTTTTTTACCGTAATTTTGTTAAGCCCACGAAAGTCGATACAAGGTCTTAGGAAGCCATCCTTCTTCACGAAGAAGGAACAAGGTAGATGTGATGCTCTAAAATTGTGACTAGTCCTGTAAGTTAAATATCCAAATGTATAAATCGACAATGGGTTAATCCAAAACACGATGGAGTGCCCCTAATAATATTGATTAGGAACTGGTGGGAATAAGTGTACTAGTGGAGTTGGCTTGACAAACACAACTATAACACATAATAGCACTCAACCAGCACAATACTTATAAATGTCCGTGGTAGACAGGAATAAAATAAGGCACTGCGGCACTTTACCTGTGCTACCCAAGGGGCACTCTTGTCGTTGGCGGCGTGCAATCCATCCGTTGTAGGTCCAGGAAAATAGAGAGCGTGGATAGATCACAGCCAGGGATATCCTTTATATTGCGTGCAGGAAAAGAAGAAACAGCCAGGCCACTCCAGAGGTAACAAAAAGTAATACTTAATTTATTGCATGCTGAACATACAGAAAAATTGGACTAGGTAAATGCACCTACGCGTTTCGTACTCAATGTACTTTAAGTACGAAACGCGTAGGTGCGTTTACCTTGTCCAATTTTTCTGTATGTTCAGCATGCAATAAATTAAGTATTACTTTTTGTTACCTCTGGAGTGGCCTGGCTGTTTCTTCTTTTCCTGCACGCAATATACAGGATATCCCTGGCTGTGCTCCATCCACGCTCTCTATTTTCACGAAGAAGAAACCTGCCCCGGCGGGGGAGGTAGAGTTGCAGATGAATCCTCTCTCCAAATTCTCTTGGATATAAGTCGTCGTAGCTTCTGTCTCTGGCACAGACAGGGGATACGACTTAGATTTAAGGAGAATGGTTCCTGGAATTAAATCAATAGGACAATTGTGGGGGCGATGGGGAGGTAATACCTCAGCTTGTACTTTGTTGAAAACATCTAAATACTCGTGATACACCGTCGGCAGAGCAGACAAGTTAGAGGAAGTGATGTCCAGGCCAGCGAGCACGGCAGCAGGAGGAGTAACCGACTTCTCTGAGGCGGTTGACCATTGGATGGGTAAGACATCGGTCCAATCTATACGTGGATTATGAAGCTGCAGCCATGGCAATCCTAGAATAACCTGGACAGAAGGAGAATGAAAGACATCGAAGACCATTACCTCTTTATGGCCATCCGCGGTGGTCAGGGTAAGTGGAATGGACTCCAAAATGATGAAGGCTGGTTGAAGCGGGCATCCATCAATAGCCTCCAGGCCAATAGGCAATCTTTTCTTGATCAAAGGAATTCGGTTCTTGCAGGCGAAGGTAGGATCAAGAAAGTTACCACCAGACCCAGAGTCAATGAAGGCTTTCACTTCTATTTGAAGATCAGGACCCGCCAGCGTTACAGGGAGCATAAGTTTCTTAGGTAGTTCCTTAGGGAGAGAGGGGCAGGGAGAGACAGTACCCAGTAGTAGCCCCTCTACTTTTACTGGGCGTTCCCATTTTACCGGCTTCAGGCGACATTTTCGGAGCCAGTGCTCAGGGGAACCGCAATAATAGCAGAGACCCTCCTCACAACATCGTGTTCTCTCAGCAGCCCGAGGTTGTTGGCTAACGATTTGCATCGGTTCGGGAGCATCCAACACAGGGAAGGGCGAAGGAGGAGACCTATGAGAAACAGACGGAGGGAGGAGAGAACGAGAACAATGACGCTCGTGCCGTCGTTCATGGGTGAGTTGATCCATATGGATGCTGAGAGCAATGAGTTCTTTAAGGGAAGAGGGGCGAGCGTGAGCTGCGAGGTCATACTTTAGAGCAAGCATGTCAAACTCGCGGCCCGCGGCCCACAATGAATATCTTTGCGGCCCAGCCAATATGTCCCGGTTATGGCGGCGGTGAGGAGGATGCGGCAGCTGGTAAGTATTCTCTATGTTCAGTAGAATGAGTGAATGCTGCCGGGGGGATTGGATGAAGGGCCGCATGGGATTGAATGAAGGAGGCGGGGCTTAGAATGCCGGCTGGGACGCAGGGGATTGGTCGCAGGCAGGTCAGAGGAAGCCGGGGGCGGGGCTTCCGCTTTGTGCAGAGCACACGGTGAGTGTGTGTGTCTGTCTTCCCGCTCCTGGCTCCTCAGGGACCACAGGGACCCGGGGCAGAGGAGTGGGTTGCCCCCTTGTGCTCCCCCCCTTGGTGCTCCCCCCCTTGGCGCTGCTCCCTTTGCCCCCCCCCCTGGCATTCCCTTTGCCCCCCCCTGGTGCTCCCTTTGCCCCCGGTCCCCTTGGTGCGGGAGATGGGCATGGGTGTGACGATGGAGAGGATTTGGCCCGGGATTAAAGGGGTTACACCCCAATTGGCCACCCTCTAACCACACCAGGGAGACAAGGGGTTAACTGGGCTGAGGCCCAGACGTGTGATTTAACCCTTGTCATAACCTGAAAATGTATATTCCACTGTTCCCCATGTTTTATTGTTAATCAGTGTCTGCATCACACACACACTGGGATCCATCCGGGAGCACAAGGATTAATAGTGGTATAGTGATTATAGCCCTTTGTGTAATTTTCCCGCCTTTTCAGGCACCATTTTGCAGGTTCCCATAGGCCGCCATTAGGGCTCAATGCTTTTTAATGGCGAATCTTGCTGTGAAGTCCGGTTCCTGAGAAGACCAGCAGATGGCGTCCGAGAGCTTTGATCACTTACAAGTGAAGTTCAACGACAAGTGGCGTGGGAATAAACTGTTCTGGGGGCCCTAGAAATAAAATTCTTTCTGTCCCTAGTTCCTAGACCTCCCCCCACTCGACCACAACCGGGTCCCCGTATCCTGGACCCCCAATAAGGGTTGAACCGAGAAGAGCGGGTCGCGCCATAGGCTTCAATGGCGGCGGCAGAAACAGCTCCAAAAAATGACTAAATGTGAAATGCTGTAATTTAGGAATTCATATCTCCGGTTCCGGAGGGACCAGAGGATCAAGGCTTGGGGTATCTGTAGTCACTGCTCCGGCATCACTGCAGAACCATCCTTGACCCTCTTGGACCAACCCGACAGAGTATGGACCCCCTTGAATGTTCGGGACTTTTACCATTGATTCTAATGGGGGAAAAGCCGCATGGTGAAAAAAAGACTAAGTGTAAAATGTTGATATGTGTAAGTCCATATCTCCGGTTCTGGAATGCCCAGAGAGATGGGATTTGGGTGGCATGTAACCAATGTTCCGGCTTTAATGCATTCCCAGCCCCCTCAGACCAACCAGACAGAGTATGGATGAATGTAAAGATTTGTAGATTTTCTCATAGACTTCAATGGCGGCGGTTCTCCATTGAAAGTCTATGGCAGGAAACTCCATTGACAACAACGGCGGAGTTGCTCCATTGAAACCCATGGCGGCGGAGCCCGTTGTTTTCAATGGGGATTTAGTGAAAAGCTGAGATTTCTTTTTAGCGGAGATTTTTGTATTAAAATGAAAAATGATTTAAGGTGCATTTGTGTAACTCCGGTTCCGAAGATCGTAGCATGTCTCTTTTTGGACCATATGGTGTCCCAGTTTTGACATTGAGAACTGGGAAGTTTGGACCTGCTGGACCCAGCGGAACCGGACATTTTAATACGTTTATGTTTTATGTTTAATACTGTGTCCCAAGGTATGGATAGAACCCAGAGGAAATTCTTTTGCATACCAGGATTGCAGATGGCCCTAGAGGCGACCCAAAGTCTAGGACTTAAGTATTGTTCAAAGAGTTTTGTCACCGTCCCTGTTTACCTGAGGATGGAGCAGGCTCAAACCAGAGCAGTCTTTAAGTGTCCCATTTCACACCTTTCAACAAAGGTTTTCCTGCCAGAACTCCAAATGGATAGACTGGCTGGCATTCCTGATGCAAATGTGGGGCTTCAGAAATGAGATCCCAGAGTTCTACTGCGCATGTGCTAACTAGCAGGGGGGCATGGGTCAGAATGCTTTCCCACGTTAGTGAGTGGCTGGAGGTAATTGAAAGCCAATCACCTGTTCTTAAGGTTAAAGATAGGGCCACAAAAGGTATATAATCTGTGGTCAAGCCCTTATCCAGTGTTGTTCATGTTCTTCAAGTTCTTCAAGTGTTCAGTCTGTTCTATACCATCTTGATTGCTGAGAGAAACGCTATGCACTGTCTTCCTGCCAGAGGTCTTTTCATGGCTGTGGTGTCTTGATGAACTACGTAGAGTGCTGTATGAACTGCCA
This sequence comes from Ascaphus truei, assembly GCF_040206685.1. Lineage (NCBI taxonomy): Eukaryota > Metazoa > Chordata > Amphibia > Anura > Ascaphidae > Ascaphus > Ascaphus truei. Next base: position 217,903,353 of record NC_134486.1, read on the forward strand.
GTCCAGATGTGACTGCTTCATCATTTCCATTTTACGTAAGTGTCTATATTTTGCCTGTTATTTGTACATTATTGTGTGTTCACCTTTATCAAGGAATAAATTATATTTTATCATATCCAAGTCTTGTCCCAGTTCAGACCCAGTGATAAATATATATAACAGATGATATATATTTATGTGTCACTTATACAGCCTGCCATAATCTCACCGTGACAGGCTTGTATAATAACTGGTGGCAGCGTCGGGATTGAACTGGACCTGTATTACTAGTGTTCTGCGGGATACTGTAATATAGTGGGAACTCGATGGTAATTGCGAGTTCCTGGGACCAAAGATATTGAACACACAGTGTACAACATATAACACAAGATATGGCACCTCCTCACTGTTCCCCTACTTGTGAGAAGCATTGCCTCCAGAACCAAAGTGCCGGCCATCAGTCTGACTGGAGCCGGGCACCAAGACCGGAGGAGTGCATCAAGTCGGCGCGGGGACCAGCAGCCAACAAGGCTGAAAGAGAGACAGCGATCGGTGAGCATGAAACCCAGCAGGCTGAGCAAAGATCCACAGCTGCAGCCGCTGTAACCATCACACCGCCCAAAGAGCATGGAATGGACCCAGCTCCAGGACGGCAGAGACTTGTGGAGGGAGCGTGTGGTCTCGGAGACCACAGAAGTCTTGCACCAGGAGAGGTAACGGCCGTTGCGGTGGCCTGTCCATTTTCCCTGAAAGAGCTAGCACTGGTGTGTGCGTTGGGCAAGACGTGGTTCCCGGCGAAGTGGACTCAGTTCCTGGCGTCAGTACCACACCGACCCGCTTATACCCTCCCAGAGCCCGGCGCTCCAACATCTCCGCTCTGGACTCCGTTGCCCCTTGCTGGGGTTAGTCCACTGGTGGCGGAGAAGCTCTGGAATGAGCCCGGCGCTCCAGCAACTCCGCTCTGTACTCCGTTGCCCCTTGCTGGGGTTAGTCCACCGGTGGCGGAGAAGCACCGGCAGCTGCTTCGGCACTGCCAACAAATGGGCCACAATAATGCCCAGTGCCCTGACCATGCGCGGTCGGGCGAAGAAGCCCCTCAGGGCCAGCGCTCACGAGCTGCGGAACAGATGACCCCGTTAGCGGCATCCTCTGATGGCTCCCGCCCAGCCGGGGCAACAACCCTCCTCGGGACGTCTCCTGGAGAACCTGGACGGGCTGCATCAGCAACAGCGGCGGAGAACAGCGGCCATCCACCGGATCCCGGTGGAGAACCGGCAGCGGAGAAGAAGCCGCCACTCCGGCATCCTGCCGGCGGCAATTTTATTTGGGGGGAGGGTTGGGGTGTGCGGGAGGTGGGTGTTTCACATTGTTTGGCGGAGTCTACGATTCCCAGCGATGACCGGAGCCCCACAACCCACGCCGGCGACCCTGCATCACTGCCGGGTACTGCTGTGGCAGCTACCCGGGGCTCGCCCATGGCGGCGGCGGCAGAAGAGCCGCAATCCCGGCAAAGTGCCGGAGCCCTTTCTGAGTGGGGGGAGGGACAGGGATTGCGGGAGGGGGTTTTGTTACCTGGTTTGCATGGAGCTGTGTTTTTCCACAAAGACCTGGGACCCCGGTCCTGCATCGTTCCTCCTGTGCCAACCCCGGGCGCTGCTGCGGCAGTGACCCGTTGCTTACCGGCCAAGATGTTGCCCGCGGCAGCCACTCCAGTCCCCCTGCAATTGGGACCAACGAAGGCGGCGGTCTCTGCGGGGACCAGCGAGGTAAGCCAGACCAAGTCGCAGACTGACCCTGACTTATTTTTCCCTATGACTGTACCCTGTTGTTTCACTCTAGGGGTGACTGGGGGATGGCAGGAGATAGGGGCACCAGGGGACAGGAAGGGCAGCTTATAGGGCAGTCAGACTTCCCCATTACCCTGGCGGAGCAGCAAGGGGACTCTCAGTTAAGAGCCTCACTGTTGCAGCCTTGCTATGGGCCGGAGGTATCAGGGGTTGTGGCAAAGTTAGACCACCCCCAGATTTCAGGGGTAGTGGCAAAGTTAGACCACCCCCAGATTACCTGCCGGCCAGAAGCTAAGGTGGGTGCATCTGCACCAGCAACCCTGAGCTCACCTCCGGTAATGGGGGCACAGCTTCAGGGAGAGGGGCTAGCCCTGTTAGCACCCAGCTCTAGGGTATGATTGCCTGGGAGAGGGTTGGGTGGGCCAGTGGGAACCGGGGAGGGGAGGCAGCAAGTGAGCCAGCCAGATTTCCCCATTACCCTGATGGAGCAGCAAGGGGACTCTCAGTTAAGAGCCCCACTGTTGCAGCCTTGCTGTGGGCTGGAGGTACCAGGGGTTGTGGCACAGTTAGACAGCCCCAGATTACCTGCCAGCCAGGAGCTAAGGTGGGTGCATCTGCACCAGCAACCCTGAGCTTATCCCCGGTAATGGGGAGACAGTGTCAGGGAGATGGCCTCACTCAGGTGTCCCTAGGGTCCCGGCTAGGATTAGCTAGGGAGAAGCGGAGTGAGGGGAGGCTGCAGGTAGGTAGCCAAGATCAGTTCTCAGTGGGAGAAGGAGGGCTAGTGGTAGCCGGGGAGGTACAGCAGCAGGTATGGCAGCTAGAATCCCCCATTACCCTGGCAGAGCCTCGGGGTTTCTCAGATCAGCAACCCCCTGTTGCAGCCTAGCTATGGGCTGGGAGTATCACGGGCAGTGGCCAGTTTGTGCCACCCCAGAGATATCTGCCAGCCAAGAGCTAAGGCGGTTGCATCTGGAGAGATGCCCCTGAGCTCATCCCTGGTAAGGGGGAGACAAGGTCAGGGAGGTAGGTGCACTCACGTAGTTCCAGGGTCTGGGTTAGGATTGCCCAGGGAGGAGAGGAGTGCAGGTGGGCTGCAGGGAGGTAAGCAGCAGGCTGAGGTGCTGGGCCTAGGGGAGGCTAGGCAGGGAAACACCATGGAGCAGGGGGAGATAGGAGGTCAGTGGGGTGTTAGGCAGCTGGCAGAAGCTAGGGATGGGCTAGGTAGACAGAAGGTCCCTTGTTCTGACTGGCCAGGAGTGACCCCCCTGACAGATTCCCCAGGGTTCCCAAAGGAGGGGATGTGGGTAGATAGGCAGCCAGGGAGGAGAGTCAGGAGTATAGCAGAGCAGCTACAGGTGGGCACAGGGCCAGAGCAGGTAGGGTCCCTACAGGATAGTGACATAGCTATTTCCCAGACTTGGTGGACAGGAACGCGACGGTCTGTGCTGGATAGCTGGTCTCCTGCAGATGCAGAGACATGCCAGTCTCTGGGCAGTGTGCAGCCTGGACTGCACCGGGGCCCCTTCACCATGGACTTGGTTCTCAAGGCACGGGGTGGGGGGCAGAGGGAGGCAAAGGAGAATGCCCGGCAGCCAACGTGGAGCCCTGCTCCACAAGATCTGGACTTTACAATCCACTGTGGCCAGGACAATGTACTGGACAATGCCGGAGGACAATTTTGCCAGGCCAACCCCTCAGGACTTGTTGAGTGCTTCAAAGGCACCAGTGGTAGCCCAGTGCCTGGGGGAGGCGACTGGGGCACCAGGCACCCATTGAGCAGGGGAGGTGTGACGATGGAGAGGATTTGGCCTGGGATTAAAGGGGTTACACCCCAATTGGCCACCCCCTAACCTCAACAGGGAGACAATGGGTTAACTGGGCTGAGGCCCAGACGTGTGATTTAACCCTTGTCATAACCTGAAAATGTATATTCCACTGTTCCCCATGTTTTATTGTTAATCAGTGTCTGCATCACACACACTGGGATCCATCCGGGAGCACAAGGGTTAATAGTGGTATAGTGATTATAGCCCTTTGTGTAATTTTCCCGCCTTTTCAGGCACCATTTTGCAGGTTATGAAGAAAACGTTATATCTATGGCGCTGGGTCACAGGCATATAAAGAATTAATACCAGTGAAGGGATGCACTCCGCTGGAACTCTTCCAATGAAGCCAATGAATCATGTAAGGGAAACATAAACAAACATAGGGTAATACAGTAACTAAACAAGACACTTAACACTAGACAGACATCTGCTGAGACAAGGACTGTTATAAAAGGTATCACATTTAATAAAACAACATTAAAATGATGGGTCACGTCTGCATCGAAGCCACGGAAGAAATGCCCGCTTAGCAGACATTCATTAAATGCTTGCAGTGGATATATTGGAGAGTATCCCCTCTCTTACAGGCCACACCGCGTGCTCTGGCGTCCGACCGAAGCTCCAGGGGAAACCCCTTCCTGCTTGTGCTGCCGTGGGTCTCTGCACCTCGGGTATGCCGGCTGGTGTGTGCTGGAAAAGCCGCCGTCACGTGTGCCGCTTGGTGGCAGGATACGCGCCGGTATCTGCAGCCCAGCAATAGGATGTGCAGCCAGATCTGTGGGGCAGCCGCCGAAACCAGAAACCGCAACAGCGGAGTAGCTGTGGAGTAGGTCCAGGCAGTGTAGTGGATACTGTAGTGGCAGCTGTGCAAACGAAGACCACAATGCGCGTTTCGGAAGACTGCGCTTCCTTCCTCAGGGGTGAAAAAGTAGTCCCTTTGCCTTGTAATGTCCTCATATATATAGTCCCGGATTAAAAGTATACAGTATACACAACCAATACATGTGTGGACATGCGCAATGGTTCTACTAATGTATCCTGCGTCTCAGCAACAACAATACAGGACTGAACAATACACAAACTTACAAAAATACATAAAACTACATATTAACTAAACAATCAGATGATATTACCTAAATGGAACAAAAGAAGAAGAAAAACAAAATTATACACGACATTAGTATATGAAAATTATGAGGGTGTAGTAGTTCCCTAATAGGGATATGCAACCCCTCAGATCATAAAATGTATCTATGCATATACTATCTCACAACGGTATAGATGATGTCTCATCACTAATGCTCTGATGAGTGAATCAATATGCTAAGGACAGTGTGCAAACGGAGCTGGCATAATATTGCACAGACGGATTCACAAAGATGCAAACAGGGCTAACTAACCCTCAAGCTGCTCCAAGCAGGACAAAAATGCCCGATCTGACAAATGCTGTCAGGGATGGTTGTCAAAAAAGTATAAAAAGGTGCAAAGGGTAGAAAAGAAAGTGTAAATAATATATTAAAATAATCGTGTACCGTGCCTAATTGGTGTAGAAGACCCTGTAATAGGGAACTATATTGTAGTGTGTGAAATAAATAATATTAATAAATACAGTATCTGTGTATAAATTAGGAAAGGGGGATCAATGTGCAAACTTTGAGTGCCACATTAAATACTTAATTTTTATTTTATTTTATTTGTTAACTAAAAAAGCCCTGAGGTTGAACTCGATGTTGAGACACAGTGGAGTCAGGGTCTTCAGCTCGTATATCCAAAAGGACTCTTTCCTCCCTAGGAGACTACTGATGTTGCCACCTCTCCAGTTGGGTGTGTGTGCCACTATGGCCACACATTTCAGTCCCGTGGGGTCCCTATTATGCACCTGGAGAAAGTGATTCGATACATTGTGTGTGGTCAAACCTTTGGTAATATTGAACACATGCTCGTACAAACGGCGTTTGATTGGCCTTGTGGTCATTCCCACATACTGCAGACCGCAGGAACATTCCAAAAGGTAAATGACATTAAAGGTATTGCAATTAATGTGTTGTTTGATAGTATAAGTTTTGGATGTGACTTTAGAACAAAATGTAGTGATTTTTGAGCTGTACTTACAGGCAGTGCATGTATTACAAGTGTAGCGGTCATGTACAATGGCTACAGTCATCTCTCCTGCTGACAGTAAGGCCTGGTAAGTTGTGGGCATGCCAGCAGTAATTATGGAGGTTTGCCCTCACACACTGGTGGGGTGCCCTGTGTATGGATGGGAGTGGTCACATGCTTTGACTCCATGGTTAGTGATGTCAGAGGTGTGTCAGCTTCCAGAGTGTACATAAGGCACAGCACTGTGTCAAAAAGTAGTTCTAGTACAAGTTCAGCTAAGAGGAGGAGGAGTTCAAGTTCTAGTCCTAGCCTGAGTTACTGGTTATGTTTTAGTAACTGCAAGAGACTGTGTCCAGGGACCTGGCACAGGGTAAAGATATCCCGGCTGGGATAGGGAATCCCTATTAAAGGAGAGCTCACCTTTCAAAGGGAAGCACTGACTCAAGATGAGTGGCTAGATATTCTACTGCGTGGGGCAGCTAGCCCACATCAATCAATAAAGATGCTCTTATTCGACCACCCTCTCGTGTACATGTGTGGAGTGAATGTACAGAGAGGAGCACCACGGAGGAGTTCCTCAACAGGACCATCCCCATGCGGACGCAGGGACCCTGATGAGGTGGAGGCGCTGCACTGGAACTAGGTAGGACTCAGCACACTACCTCAGCTGCCTGTCTGGACGGGTCCTCCCCACACCCCATCATGCGGGAGACTCAGGAGTCTTGTTGCCAACAGGTGCACCACCAGACACTACCACACTGTAATGGGGGCCAGTTAGACCACAGGGGCCAATGTGAGATTGGGTGGGTCAGGCCGGTTCAGAAAAACCATTACATTTGGAGGCACTGCTGAGATCAGATCTGTCAACAGGACAGGCTCTAGCTAGGCACACTGGGAAACAGGGAGAGAGTTTGCTGCCACTCTGTGCTGCGTAGGGACGGACCTAGGGGTGGTCAGGGGGCTGACGGGATATTGTCAGTTCGCAGGGACGACCTAGGGGCCTGAAAGGAGTGAGGGGTCTGGAGCCGGGCTATAGCTGACCGAGTCACCTTGAGGTAGTGCTAGTTGGTAGGACGCCAGAAGGGATAGCCTGTTAACATGGTCAGGAATCCTGGAGAGGGTCTGCGCTAGGCTGACCAAGAGAGGTAGACGCCCCAAGTACTGCATGGCAGAGCCAGAGTACTCTAGCCCATTCCAGACACTTACCATAGGGAGCACAGACTGGGAGGAAGGAGTTACAGCAGACACTGAGAGAGTGAGCCTAGCCTGAGGTAGTGCAACATGAGTCCAGCCTAGATCAGGTACACATGTGGTGGTGCATCTGAGCAATCTTTGTTGTACTGGTGTGGTGGCTGCCCCGCAGAGCAGAGCCCCATGTATGATAATTGGTACGAGAGTGTGACAACCCAAAGAATGGAGGATCCGCGTGGTGCGGAGAGCCCAAAATGGCGACCAGAGGCTGATGGGGAAGGCACCCGTGGCGTGCGCCCCACTGAAGAGAAAACTGTCGCTGAGCTGTCTTTAACTAATCTGCTCTGGAGTGGAGCGAAGGCCGTGGCTGCCCCGTTTTTATCCTGTCTGGGACACCGAGGAGCCACCCTTGAAGAGTGTGAGGACATTGTGATTATTGGGGGGGAACCCAGCGAGGAGAGCAAACAAACTGACTTTTTGGGCTTAAAAGCCGACCAAAATGGCGGTTCCCGCTTGCTAGGGAAACCGCATGGGCCAGTCGCAGAGAAAATGGCTGATACAGAACTTGCAAAGAGCTGGCCGGGAATGGTGCGAACAGCAGAGCCCCGCCCTGATGGGGGGCATGGCGCGAAAGCTACGGCTGCACCTTCATGGACAGTGACTCACTCGGCCCCTGTGCTGAGTCAACCGCTTAGTCTATGGGACCCTCTCCTGATTTCCACAAGGGGGAGTGACTTTCAATTATGGCCTGTGGGAATGCACCCACTGGGCCCAGGGACTGATATCCAGACGGCGCCACTACAAGAAGTAGTTCCGGCCGCGGAGGTAACGTGCAAAAAGGAGGGATATTTTGCACGAAAAGCAGCAGCTAGGAGAAGGCGGGAACTAGCCGCGGCCCAAGAATCCCACTCTGATGAGGAAATTGGCGCGAAAACGCAGACCGCGCCCACCAGGACTGAGAAAGGCGCGGCCTTAATTAAGGGGCATGATATTCCCCTGTGGGATCCGCCCATAATTGCAACCCCTGGGGGCGGGTTCCAGCTATGTCAGCGGAAGGAGGAGCCGAAGCAGGAAGTGGCTGGCCCAGAAGCTTCTACCGGTCACCATTGACCTGGAGAGACCCATACTGAAAGTGGTCCCTACTAAAAGAATGGCCTGCCCCCCCACTGTGGGAACTATGGTCTCCACCCAGCCCTACTCGGTACCCGGCGGGGTACTGGTAGTCAGGGTGGCTAACACCGAGATGGTGGTCGGGCTCTGCCTACAATGCGGGCTGCCCGGAGGCACTGTCAACACGGCGGCACGTTGCCCACATTGCGGGACATTATACTTGTGGCCCATGCCCACATTTATACCTATCCAACCTGCTGACCCCCCAGGGGATACGGCTAAGCGCTCCGCCGAGTCCCCTGGCGCACTATGGATCAGCCGTGCGAGTCCCGGAGAAAGGGGACTGGAGTTGACCAAGTCGGCTGGGTCAGTAGCAACCGAGACGGTCGGGTCACCCCCCGACCGCGCAGAGAAAAGACTTTCGCCACGCTCGGTGACCCCGAGATCAGGGAAGGGAGATTACTCCGATGAGGAACTCCGTGAGCTAGCGGTGGCGAAATTGGGATCCAAGAGAGACCCAGGACGGACGACACCCCGTGGGGTGAGTGGCAGTCTGGAAAACAGGGCGTCCCCCGCAGATCGGCGAGCCGAGAGACGGAGTCCCGCCGTCCCAGGACATGGCGGCGACGGGAGAGAGACGCCAACGCCCCTGCGGACTGGTAAGAGAAGCAGCCCCATCACTTACCTTGTCCCGGCAGACAGCGCAGCGGAGGAAGGGCCGTGCCAGGCCCGAGGCGCACGTGGAGAGACGGCATCACTTCCGGTGAAGGCGACGGCGGAGCTTCCGGATGTCGTCATTGAAGAAGAGATCCCGAATGGGGATCCGACCCGAGATGGCGGCGTTTCCGGTTCCGGGGAGGACATCACTTCCAGTGGCGACGGCGGAACCGCTGGGAACGACGCAGCGACGCTTCGGCGATCGGGGGAAGGTCCCCGGTCACCTCAAGGGCCCAGGAGTTGGATGGGCGATCCGAGGACTGAGGAGGGTGAGATGTCCTCATTGGACCAGTCTACGGACAGCCGGGAACGGGTCGTAACCCCGTGGGGTCCCATCACTTGCCCTTATGTCCCCTCCCATGCCCTAGATAAAATCCCTGCCCCTGTCATCGGTTCCCCGGGATCCCCGCCTAGCTTGGAGTTGGTGGACTTACCCTCGGAAGAGGAGGTGAAACGGACTGGGGGGAGACAGCGCAGTTGCGCTACGGAAGGTACTTCTCAAGGGGGGGAGAGTTGAGAGTGGCCGCGGTAGGCCGGTGGTTGCCCCCTGTAGCTTCCGAACCAGTGAAAAAGGCCCCGGGATCTTACAGGTGGTCCGTACCGCGATCTGAACGGACATCGGGGGTATTTTCCCTGGAAGATGATAGAGAGTCAGGGGAGTCACATAGATTCAGAGAGCACCGTTGGTGGGCCCCACTATTCGAAGGGTACTCCGCATGGATGGACCGTACTCGGTTCCTCATCCGGCGAGAAGATGTAGTGGATTACTGGTGGGCTGCGGGAGAGTTCATCCCTGAACAAAGGGATAGAGAGTTGCAGGAGCGATGGCTGCAGATCGAGCATAGGGAGATAGAACCCATGGGTCCCAGCATCCTGTCAGATCCGGTGGACCCTGATGAGCCCCTATCATGGGTGTTACCTGGGAGGGCCGGTAGGGCTGACCTGACCAGGATAAGTAGGGCCGAGCGGGCCATAACGGCTCGTTATAAATCATCCCACGGGTTGGAGTACCCGTATGTCCCTGAGCCTCTCATGGACGAAATAGAGGAAAACAGAGGGAAGTGGCTTAGGGAGGCCATTGAAATGTACTTAGTCGGAAGGGGAAGTGCAGTGGTAGGGAAGAAGGCTGAGGAGCGGATAGAGCACTTAATACGCATATGGGGCATAGGAAGGAACATCTACAAACATAAGGTGACCTATAGGCCCGAGAGGGGACTGCCGAGACATTACTATGTTACGGTCCTGGATATGGGTGGTAGGGAGGTAAGAAAACCTGACCCCAGTCACTACTTTTAGGAGGTACATGTATTACGCGGGTTCGTGGCTGCTGGACGGGGCGGGCTTGGCGGAATGTACTGTAGACATTTTTTTCTGTGTGCATTATGAAAATTTGTAAGATGTTCTAATTATGTTTTGTGTTTCAGTGCTTCCTTGAAAAGGGTAAACAAATTTAGGTCCCAGTGAGGACGATGGGATTCACCAGGGGGAGAATGTAGCGGTCATGTAAAATGGCTACAGTCATCTCTCCTGCTGACAGTAAGGCCTGGTAAGTTGTGGGCATGCCAGCAGTAATTATGGAGGTTTGCCCTCACACCCTGGTGGGGTGCCCTGTGTATGGATGGGAGTGGTCACATGCTTTGACTCCATGGTTAGTGATGTCAGAGGTGTGTCAGCTTCCAGAGTGTACATAAGGCACAGCACTGTGTCAAAAAGTAGTTCTAGTACAAGTTCAGCTAAGAGGAGGAGGAGTTCAAGTTCTAGTCCTAGCCTGAGTTACTGGTTATGTTTTAGTAACTGCAAGAGACTGTGTCCAGGGACCTGGCACAGGGTAAAGATATCCCGGCTGGGATAGGGAATCCCTATTAAAGGAGAGCTCACCTTTCAAAGGGAAGCACTGACTCAAGATGAGTGGCTAGATATTCTACTGCGTGGGGCAGCTAGCCCACATCAATCAATAAAGATGCTCTTATTCGACCACCCTCTCGTGTACATGTGTGGAGTGAATGTACAGAGAGGAGCACCACGGAGGAGTTCCTCAACAGGACCATCCCCATGCGGACGCAGGGACCCTGATGAGGTGGAGGCGCTGCACTGGAACTAGGTAGGACTCAGCACACTACCTCAGCTGCCTGTCTGGACGGGTCCTCCCCACACCCCATCATGCGGGAGACTCAGGAGTCCTGTTGCCAACAGGTGCACCACCAGACACTACCACACTGTAATGGGGGCCGGTTAGACCACAGGGGCCAATGTGAGATTGGGTGGGTCAGGCCGGTTCAGAAAAACCGTTACACAAGTAAAGTAACCCTTGAGGCCGAAATTGCTAGGGGTCTTCTTACGCACTAAAGGACAGGTGGGTGCCAGACTGCGTCCTATATTATGTGCTTTCATGAACACTATGCTTGGTCTTTCAGGTAGTATTGTAACCAAATCTTTATCCTTCATCAGTATAGGCCAATGTTTGTGTAGGATCTTTTTAATATTTGGGGCCATTGAGTTGTACTGTGTGACAAATGATAACTTAGGAGTCGTGTCACGTTTCTTATTGTATTGAAGAAGTACATCCCTATCTAGCAATTCAACCTCTGATATAGTCTGTTCTAATTCATTTAATGGGTATTTACGACTAACAAATTTATTTTTTAATTCTTGAGCTTGTGTCTGAAATGTACTGTTTTTAGAGCTATTTCTTTTTAACCTGATAAATTGGCCTTTTGGTATGTTACTGATCCACGCAGGGTTGTGATGGCTACTGGCGTGCAAATAATTATTGTCTTGAACCGTTTTAAAGAAGGTTTTAGTGTGTAAAGTGTTATTATCTATATATATACATAAATCTAGAAACTCAATAGAAGTTTTACTAGATGTGAAGGTGAATTTGAGGTTGAATAAATTATCATTCATATAATCTTGAAATGAAACTAACTCTGATGGGGTGCCTGACCAAATAAAGAAAATATCGTCGATGTAGCGCCGCCATAGGACCAAGTTCGCTCCATAGGGGCAGCCGGACCATATGAATTTATCTTCCCAGCTGCCCATAAATAGATTGGCGTAACTAGGAGCGAACTTCGTACCCATGGCGGTGCCACATGTCTGTAAATAATAATATGATCCGTTAAAGTTAAAGAAATTGTGTGATAAAATAAATTTTATACCCGTGACTAAAAAGGATTTAAGTGTGTCTGGAATATGGGGATCACCATCTAATACCCTGCCAATAGCCTCACAACCCTGAACGTGGTCAATAACAGTGTACAATGAAGAAACGTCTGCTGTAACTAAATAAAACTGCTGTTGCCATTGGATGTCTCTGAGGGTCTGCAGTATGTGGGTCGTATCTCTTAAATATGATGGAAGCTGAGTGACGTATGGCTGCAAATGAAAATCTATGAATTCAGATAAATGGGAAGTTAATGATTGGATGCCGGATACGATCGGACGTCCAGGGGGGTTTTGTAAATCTTTATGTATTTTAGGAATGATGTAAAATATAGGTATAATAGGATATTGGTTGTACAAAAAAATCAAACTCTTGTTTATTCAGGACTTGTTGATCCAAGCCTGTTTGTAAGAATTCCAATAATTGGTGTTGGTATTTGACTGAGGGGTTAGAGGGAAGGGGCTGGTAAGTGGACACATCTGTTAGGACGCGCATTGTTTCCTGGATGTAATAACTTGTGTCCATTATTACCAGCCCCCCCCCCCCCCCCTTTATCTGCCGGCTTAATCACGATCGAATCACTCTCCCCACGTGCTTTCAGGATGCTCTTTTCCTCAAGGCTAAGGTTGTGTTTTTTTATTTTTATTTTGAAATTTTTGCTCTGTATTTCTAAGTCATCCGTGACCATTTGTGAAAAGTGCTTATAAATGGGCCGCTTAAAATTTTTGGAAAGAACGTGGATGGGTTTTTGAATTTAGATTTGGGATTGACAACCGGTGCTGTGCTGATAGGTAAATTTACATTTGGGTCCTGCTTGGACACAGCGTCCCTGGCGAAGTATTTCTTGAGACATAGCTTTCTAATGAACCGCTGTGTGTCTACATACAAGCTGGAAACTGCTCGGGCCTACTACCGGAGAGAAGGACAGACCCTTAGAAAGGACCTCCCTCTCTTTGTCCGTGATGGGGTACTTACTGATATTAAATATATGTGTAGAGTGTGATGTTACCGTTTGTGGAGTTTTCCCTGTCTTGCTACCTCCTCTTGTTCCTCTACAATAATTGAATGTTAATTATTTCTACTGTGGAGAGCCTAATAGAAAAATCACAGAAATGTATACTTTTTGACAATGTACACTAAAGATATTATTAAGAGCCATTATACTACATTCAATTATTGTTTTATATATACATAATGATCATGTTCATCAAGAGGGAGCACATTTGTTTTTACATGAGTATAGCTTATACTTATATTTTAAGGATGTATCTTGTTTAGTTTAGCTTAGTTAAGTGTTTAGATAATAAATTGTATTTGTTTAAATTGCTTTGGTGTATAGCAACATTATGGGCCAAGCTAAACGTAAATCTGTGTGGATATGGGCCGCCTTTTCATATGTGTAGTTGTATTAACCTGTTATTGCCCTGCTGGGGGAGCGGTGCAGGTGAGTCTGCTTCTCTTACACTTGACAGCTCATCTGCACCGATCAGTCAGTGGATTAGGCATGTTTGGAACGTCCGCATGCGCATGCGCGTGGCGAGGGGTCTAGTGTGCTTGATTGCCGCTCCCAGGACTGGTCTCCTGAGCAGCGTTGTGTTTTCCAGCTGGTGCACATCGCAGGGACAGTGAGAGGTGTGGTATGCGGTGATTTTGCTAGCGCTGGGCTCGATCGCGGCGCGCATGCGCGGGGAATGTCCTTCTGATTGGATAGTAGCGGTTTGATGACGTCACGAGATATCGCGAGATTTGATAGATTTTGTGTATTTAAGTGGCTGTATATCGTGTAGAGGCACTTCTTGACAAAGTGCTTTGCACGAAACGCGTTGAAGGGTTGCGCCCCTCTTTTTTATGCCTTGCCAATAAAGAAAGTTTTTGCCAGACCTGCTCTCTGTTGGATGCTGTGCGCTACACACCTACATCTCCTTCTTGATTCAGCAGCAGTCTCAATCACAGCACACAGCACTCAAAGGTATTCACCTTCAGGATGTCCCTAGTCAGGGCCCTAGAAGCTGCCCTTGCTTTTCTCTTACTCCCTGGTGGAGTAAGAGGAACAGTCTCTCACCTCTCCCAGAGGAAGGGCCACAAACCTGCCAGAGCCCTGGCAGCTTGCTTGAGTAGACTATCCTCTCTTAAAGGGGAGAGGAACTGGCTAAATCAGGAAATGCAGTTAATTTAGTACAGATCCAGCAGACTCACCAGCAGATTGACACAAGGCCTGAGTACTACCTTCTCTGACTGACTGAACTGCAGTGTGTGGGGAAAACCCATAATTACTCCTGGCAAACCTTCCCTTACCAGGTATTACAGAATAATAGCCCAAACCTACCAGGGCTATATCTATGAGCCCTTTGATGTTAGTGTGATCATGTGGTAGTCCTAAAGATTCAGGCAGCCATTTTGTGCAGAAATCCTGCAATTGAGAGGGTTTCACCTCTTCAGGGGCTCCTATTAATCTTATATTGTTTCTGCGTGACCTGTTTCCAGGTCCTCCACCTTGTCTTCTAAAGTTGCATTTCTTTTTTTAAGAGTTTGAATGTCCTGCTGCATTTCTGTGGATACATCCTCTAGGACCCCCACTCTAGATTCAACTTCCCCCATCCTGATGTTTTGCAGGGTTAGGTCCCCTTTAAGATCATCATGGGATTTTTGAAATTTTTCATAATGTTCATTTAAAGCAGGCATCAATACTTTTGCTACAGGCCTGGCTAACTCACCATAATCCCTGGGAGTTTCTGCCTCCTGAGACACCTCTGGGTCTGCATGCAGCTCCTCCATGTGCTTGGAAGCCATCTTGGTGTGCTCTGACCTTCTCCCCAGCTCTCACCTGCTTTTGCTGATATTTGTGGGGCATCTGTGTCTGCCCGGAGAGAAATTTCTCCATATAAAGGCTTTTCCTTACTTTTCAAGTTGCTGTCCTGCTGTGGAGTTTTTTTCTGCTTTTCCCCCTCTGTTTAGCTGGATTGAAACTGCGAGGGTTATATTCAGCCTGATGTCTCTGCAGAAACTGCCTGCACATGTATCTCCCCCTCATGGGAGCATCCAATGTCTGTCTGCTTTTTGCTGTTCACAGGATCATTCAGTGAGTTTTTATCTACTGCCTTAAATATTTTTTTCTGGTTGTTTAAGCTGCTGATCTGTGTAGCAGCAGTGGGGCTGCAGGAGCTCAGGGGGTGTGACTTCACCCTCTGGCACCATACTGGAAGTCCATAATTGCTATATTAGGACTGGCTAAGAAAAGTGTATAGAAGATTATGCATGGATGTATAGCATCCAGAATCATCAGTATCAACCAACCTGAAGATTCTCCACTCTATAACCAAATTGTATATGTATGTCTGAAAACCTGATGTAACTGACTGAAATTATGCTGTAAAAGATGTTTTACTCTATTTTCTCTGAATAAATTGAGAAAAGAACTGGATAGTGGACTATTTCAGGGTGAGCAAACATTTTATACTGTGCCCCCCTTTTCCTCCAATAATATTAGTTGGGCTCCCCCTGTCTGATGTAATCCAAATAACATAACTTTTTTTAATCGGTATAACATTTTTTAAAACCGTAAAACATGACAAATGTTATACTGTAGGTATAGCCATGCCATCTTTGGCTACTAGTCTGCTTCCCTCTTGGCAGTACACCCTGGTACAATCAGGTTGCCAGTAGTTGATATGGGGTCTTCCCCTTCTTGGTGCTGCCCCCTTGAGTGACAGGGGAGGCGGTAACATCATACTGGTGCCCTCCTTCTGCTGTACTTAGGGGCAGGCACGACCCAAATTCAGTGGTGTCCTTTGCCCTCTGAGGAAGGGAGGTCACACAACTGGGAGCCTGAGATTGGGGTCTTCCCTTGTGCTCTTCCCTCCGGGGGAGAGTGAGTGTGGACCATACCTCAGCCTCTACTAGGGAGGTGTGGAAGAGCTAGGATGGCTGCGGATGCCCTTGGCCTGTAGTGACGGTCCAGGGACCACCCTTCAGTGAGAACTGAGAGTACTGCATCGGGCAGAAGCCTGTCGTGTAACTGTGCTGTACAGAAGACAATAAACCATTCCTGTTGTTATGTACCTCCTGCCTGGTGCGTGAACTTACTGGGGGGAAGAGGTAATAGTTCTATCATGGGAGATCACATTGAGGTCCTGGATCCTTCAGCAGATGGAGGTGCTGCACTGCTGAAGAGATATGTGGGGTATGAACCCCAGAAGCCTGATCCTGTGTCCCCACAACCATCAGCAGATGACTCAGCCCTCCTGTTGCCAGCAGGTATATGCACCATACATCATAGTAACGGACAAATCCCCCACCGGGTGGGGGAACACCGTTACATTTGGAGGCGCTGCTGAGATCTGTAACAGGAAAACACAAGGGAAGGGAAAGGGAAGGGGAGAGGGAGGGCTCCCGCATCAGCTAAAGTAGAGTGAGTAATCAGTGGACAGTCAGAGATCGTACACAGGTGCAAAAGTGGATAAGGGATAATGTCACCTGACGTACATTTTGTGAAAAAGCGCGAAACGTACGTCAGGTGACCATACGGCGTGACGTCACCCTACAGCACGGATCACACTGACACACGCTCCAGCTACTTCAGCTGTTCCAGCTACTTCACTGCTACTCTGCTGTTACATTGCTGTGCAGTCTCCCGTCCCCCCACTCCTTTGTACAGCACAATCCAGCATTTGATACACCAGAAATTAAGCTAAGTGTAACGTTTTCATAGCCCTTTATGTTGACATCATGCTATTATGCTCTGAGAGGGGGTACTCATGATTTAAAGTGTCTCTATGTTTGTAAGTCAGTTGCTATGCAGTCGTTACATATTGAGACTTTTGTGTACATGTGTGTGGCGCGGCAGTGTGTTTATTTAGACTGCTGCAATATGAGTCTGACTTTGACTAACTAGGATTGGCATTTGATATTATCCTTCTGTCTACCACCAGTATATACACTCCCTGTGAGACTCATACTTAGTGTTTCAGTACAAGGAGGACACTAGCAATTCATCTGATATATGTTGTCATCTCATACATTTCTTTTCATATAAAAGCTAGTGTATATGAAGTTTTCTGTTGATGAGGCTATAACTTGATACGGTCGGTGAACCGTGCCTCAGGGCATTACACATGCACACTTTGTGCTAGCCCTCTCCAGGATTATATATCTTTGCTAGTTGTTTTTCTCCATTTCATTATGCTGACCATACATATTGATCTGATTGTGTCTGTAATGTGATATTCACGCTGTTTTTTGATCTACATCACAATAGGTTAGACAGGCTAATCACTACAGTCAGCCTGTTTTGGTATTTTACAATTACCTCCATGGTATCCATCTCCTCCAGATTTAGTATCAGCAGCCTTATAGTTTTATAGTGATTCTTTTAGACAAAAGTGCTGCCTTATCATAGGCTAGTACACTTTTCTGCAGGAATTTATTTATGTATACTGTGGCTAATATACCAATGTGATTTGATGCAGTTACTCTCCTAGCCTTCTTCCTTATTTATTTCAATAAGGAAGATTATTTGGTATGTCATTAAGGGGGTGGCCCTGGACCTTTGTACCACACCCCTCTGTACAACTACTATTTTATTATTGATTTAAAGGATTTTAATATATTACATCACTACTATCTGATCTATCTGAGTGCATTCAAGGGGGAATCTTTTGTCTGTTTGTTTGCGAGATCTGTAACAGGACAGGCTTTCATTGAAACAAAGCTGGGAGTAACAAGGTACGCTTCCAGAACCAGTGCTAATGAAGGAGGGCTAGGTGTAGTCGGGGGATGTGTTCCTCGCAAAGAACGACCTAGACAGCCCTTTCGGGTGAATGGTCTAGAGACAAGAAGGCTATTGCTGTTCTATATCACCCGGAAGAGGGTTCGCGATGCCGGCAGCCTTCAGTGCGGCGTAAAGGTACTAAAATTGAAGAACCCAGAGTACTACTAGCCAGTAGCCAGACTATGGAATCACAGAGTGCTTGTATTGGACTAAAATTGTGTACAGCGTATCGAGATGGAGCTTTGCTAGCCTTGGGTACAACCTACTCTTGATAGACCGCAACCATGTGCTGTACAGATCCACAGGAAATGGATTCCCGTCAGAATTACGTGTCCTATACAGCCAGAGAATGGACTGTGCTCAAAATGGAGCTTCCCTTGTGTTGGAATGCGCCACGTGAGTTGCACAATCCAAAATGGCCGACTAAAATAGAACTGTGTGGGAGATTTGCAAAAAGTCTGCAAGTCTTATTGCAAAGTTCTAGAAGGTCTTGTGCGAAAGCCAGGACCCCACCCAAGCGATGTGACTGGCTTAGCCAAGAGTCAGAGTCACGCCCTGTGTAAGTCACCGGGTGCCCCTCCTCTAATCTCCACCAGAGGGAGGGGACACGCCGACAGCCAATGCCTAAAAACTTTGGAGAACAAGGGAGATCGCAAATGTAGCGAACCGCACCCTCTGTTCTTTAGAGCCTGGCGAGCGAAAGGAGTGAGCTATCCCTTGCTCTTGTGCCCATGCTTACAGAAACAAATTACTATGTCTGGTGATATGGAATTTAAACACTATCGGCTACCAGGAGGGCTCCTGGTGGTGAAGGTGGAAGGGAATAGGTACATCAGATGCCTCTGTCCCAAGTGTGACTTTCCAGGCGACGAACTAGCCTGGGGAGCCCAGTGTGCCTGCTGTGGAGAATGTTTCCTGAAGCCCATGCTGCTGAGGCCTACGGAATTCGCAAAGAAGAATGCGTCCGACCTCAATACCTGGGTGGTCGACCCTGCTGCTAATTTCCTATGATCTATCTCAAGTATGGAGGCTTCGGAGAGCCCGTGCGCCCAAGATGAGGCGCATAGTCCTCGGGATACTTGGATCCCCTATCGAGCAGGCAGAGACTATGCCAGACCCGGTCCCTGCAGAGGAACCAGAGACAGTCGGTGAACCGGAACCAGCCCACGAGATGTCGGGTAAGGTGACTGCTTGGGGTGAGGAGGCACTGTTGTTCCCAGAGGTGCAGGAGCCTGGACAGGCCTTGCCTAATACCACTGTGGACGCGGAAATGATCCGGTGCCTTTCCCCTGTGGATATGTCCCTATCCTCTTCCTGCACCAGTAGCCGTCGATCTTCAGTGGTGTTTTTTGCTATTGCTAACTATACTGACCGAGACTAAAGACTGATCGAATGGTGTCAGCGACTCTGCACGACAGTGGAGCACGTTACTGATGACCATGAGATCTGAGAGGCGGATGAGCTCTCCTTTCATGGAGGTGTCCCGAGGCCTATCCAGAGACTCTCCGGTACCGATAGAGGTACCTTCCGGCTCCAACAACCACGTGGCGGAAGCGGACCAAGATCAAGATCCCACCTCTATGCATTGACAGGATGTCAACGCCCTTCCGGTGAAGGATCTGAACGAGTGCCAGGATCCTGTTCAACTTGACAGAGATGACGCCATGCTGATAGCGACCACTGGGGCGGATCAGATGTCTCTGATGTCATGGTGAGATTATGGAGGGCTGTATAGTCACACATAAATATATATAACAGATGATATATATTTATCACTGGGTCTGAACTGGGACGAGTCTTATATATAATAAAGTATATTTATTCCTTTGGATAGGTGAACACACGAATAATACAGTAACAAACAAGAAGTACACTTACTTTGGGGTTGGGGAATGAGAAGTATATAGCATAGCAATTCTCTCGCAATCAGGTAGCATTCAGATGATAAATTGAAGACAAAGGATACAGGGTGGACATCAGTTTATAAACCTTTTGTGCCCTATCCTTAACATTGAGTACCGTGGATTGGTTTGCAATTAACTCTAGCCAGTGGTTAACGTGGGAACACTTTTTGACCCATGCCCCCGGCTAGTTGGTATATGCGCAGTAGAGCTCTGGGGTCCCATTTCTATAACCCCTCCTCTAGATCAGGAATGACAGTCAGTCTACCAAACTGAGTACCTGGCAGGAAATCCTTTGTTGTGAGGTGTGAAATGGAACACTTGGA
Source organism: Ascaphus truei (assembly GCF_040206685.1). Classification (NCBI taxonomy): domain Eukaryota; kingdom Metazoa; phylum Chordata; class Amphibia; order Anura; family Ascaphidae; genus Ascaphus; species Ascaphus truei. Next base: position 217,923,223 of record NC_134486.1, read on the forward strand.
GACTGCTCTGGTTTGAGTAGTCTCCACCCTCATGCAAACAGTGGAGGTGACAAAATCCTTTGAAATATACTCGGGTCCTAGACATTGGGTCGCCTTTCTGGCCATATGCTACCCTGGTATGCAAAGGAATTTCCTCTGAGTTTTACCCATATCTCGGAATACAGTATGTTGGATAAAACATGAACATATTAAAATATCCGGTTCCTTTGGGTCCAGCAGGTCCAAACTTCCCAGTTCTCAATGCTGGAACTGGGACACCCTATGGTCCAATTTGCGACTTGCTACGACCTGGGGAACCGGAGATACACAAATACACATAAAACCGTTTCACATTTTAATACACAAAACTCCGCTGTAAATTAAATCACGGTTTTTCACTAAATCCCCATTGAAAACAACGGGTTCCGCCACCATAGACTTTCAATGGAAAACCGCCACCATTGGTGGCTATGGGAATCCCCGCCATAGACTTTCAACGGGGCGATGCCGCCGTTGAAGTCAATGGGAGTTTTCCGCCGTAGCCGGTCAATGGGGTTTGGCCGCCATTGAAGTCTATGAGAGAAATCCCGAACTTTCAAGGGGGTCCATACTCCGTCGGGTTGGTGCAAGCGGGTCAAGGATGGTTCTGCAGCGATGCCGTGGCTACAGATACCCCAAACCCTGATCCGCTGGGCCCTCCGGAACCGGAGCTATGGATTACCAAATTTCAGCATTTGACACTTAGCCGTTTTCCTGAGCTGTTTCTGCCGCCGCCATTGGAACCTATGGCGCGGCCCGCTCTTCTCGGTTCGACCCTTATCAGGGGTCCAGAATACGGGGACCCGGTTGTGGTCGAGTGGGGGGAGGTCTAGGAACTAGGGACAGAAAGAATTTTATTTCTAGGGGCCCTAGAACTGTTTATTCCCACGCCGCTTGTCGTTGAACTTGACTTGTAAGTGATCAAAGCTCTCCTATTGAAAATGTATCCCCTTTGCGGTTAAGCGGTTTGGACGGCAGCCAACTGGTTCCTGGAAAGCTCTCTCAAGGATTTCTCCATTGAAGTCAATGAGCCCATTGACTTTCAATGGGAAACCGCCGCTCTCCCTCTCGGACGCCATCTGGTGGTCTTCTCAGGAACAGGACTCCACAGCAAGATTCACCATTAGAAAGCATTGAGCCCTAATGGCGGCCTATGGGAACCTGCAAAATGGTGCCTGAAAAGGCGGGAAAGTTATACAAAGGGCTATAATCACTATACAACTATTAACCCTTGTGCTCCTGGATGGATCCCAGTGTGTGTGTGCTGCAGACCAGATGTTACAATAAAACAGGGGAAACAGGGGAATACACATTTACATGTCATAACAGGGGTTAAATCATAGTTCTGGGTCTTAGCCCAGTTAACCCTTTGTCTCCCTGGTGAGGTCAGGGGATGGCCAACTGGGGTGTAACCCCTTTAATCCCGGGCCACCCCCTTTCTCCCTCTACATCCGATTTCCGTTCCGGTGAGTACCGCTTCCACTTGTGTTCCGAGGACTGCCTTTATTCACTCTGTGTGAGTGCCGGGCTCAACTGAAAGCAGCAGAAGTGGCCAAAGAGGATGATAGGCCTCCGGTGTGTCCGGATGTCCCAACCCCAGCTTTTCTGGCCCAGTACTGAGATTATTTGCAAGGTCAGAAATCTACACCAAAATCGATTGCTGCCCAGCCGATAGCTAGCATAACCCTAGTGTCAGGTCCCGGGGAGGTAACTGTTCAGAATTCTGATACTTTCAAGGCCCCTTTACCTATGACCATTTCGGTTGGTCTTCAGGTGTCTTGCCGCCCTTCTTTTGCCGGGACTTCTAGCCTGGGAACCCCTTCTACCAGAAAGTCTCAGGGTGGATTAACGCCTGGGGAAGCTGATCGATCCGCACAAGAACGTTACTCTAAAAAGAGGAGCTGCGGGCCTCTAAGACTCTTGTTCCCTCTTTGGATGGAAGGACTGTTCCTATGGGAATGAGATGTTGATAGATAACAAATGTATAGAAGATTATGTGTTTAGTGTAAATAATGGGGACAGTCATTATGCCATGTCTGTCATGTCTGATGTTTCAGGGTTCTCAAGCATCACATCAAACACAGGGTCTTCTGTAGCAGGGTCAACTGGGTCCTTACCATGGTGGTGCCCTAGTTTCAGGGAATACGTGCACTTTATGGACCACACAAGGTTCTTATTAGAAATCGGGACCATATTGGATGATTGGTGGGCTAAAGAAGTGGTTAGTCCCGACGAGGCTGCCAGAGAAATGAGGAAAAGAGAAGCGGAGATCAGGTTAGGCATAGTACAACCCACAAAAATGGCCTATAGGCCTATGCCCAAACCACCCTGGGACAATGAGATTATGGTGGAGCACCTGTCTAATTGGGATCCAGATAATCCCCCAGAGAATAGGGATTCTGAGGGTTCCGATGAAAAATTGGTATAACGAAGAGGAAGGGAATGGTGGTCCCGGGATGTTCTCTTGTAGATCTGGGTATAGTTCCCCGGGATTAAGTGTGTCCATGCCTAAAATAATACCTGGGTATGGGTGCCCAGTATGTTACCAGGAATATCGCTATGTTCGCGCTTTAGATCCAGTGGATCATGCCGTGCGCAGACCACCCTAATATTTTCAGTGACAGTGCCCGATAGTATGATGCATTAGATAGCCACTAGAACCTGAGCACTATTATTCATAAAAAGGTTCTCCATGTTGGGAGGAACCTATGTTCAGTATGGCAGTCATATTGTGGATGTATATTCAAATAAACCTGTTGTGTACTGTATTCACAGAGAATGTATATCATGCATAATAATGTGATATCAATTATGTGAAGTTGTTATCTTGTTTTGTTCAGGTTTCATTCGACAATGGTACCTGAAAATTTAGGACCCAAGCAGGGCTGTTGGGATTCCACCAGAGGGAGAGTGTAGCCATGCCATCTTTGGCTACTAGTCTGCTTCCCTCCTGGCAGTAAACCCTGGTACAATCAGGTTGCCAGTAGTTGATATGGGGTATTCCCCTTTGAGTGACGGGGGAGGCGGTGACATCATACTTGTGCCCTCCTTCTGCTGTACTTAAGGGCAGGCACCACCCAAATTCAGTTGTGTCCTTTCCCCTCTTAGGAAGGCAGGTCACACAACTGGGAGCCTGAGATTGGGGCCTCACCTTGTGCTCCTCCCTCTGGGGAGAGTGATTGTGGACCATACCTCTGCCTCTACTAGGGAGGTGGGGAAGAGCTGAGATTGCTGCGGGTGCCTTGGCCTGTAGTGACGGTCCAGGGACCATCCTTCAGTGAGAGCTGAGAGTACTGCATCAGGCAGAAGCCTGCCGTGTAACTGCTGTACAGAAGACAATAAACCGTTCCTGTTGTTATACACCTTCTGCCTGGTGCGTGACCTTACTGGGGGGAAGATGTAATAGTTCTCCCTTGGGAGATCACCTTCAGTTCCTGAGCTAATGGCAGATGGAGGCGCTGCACTGCTAGAGAGATATGTGAGGTATGAACCTCAGAAGCCCAATCCTGTGTCCCCACTACCATCGGCGGACGACTCAGCCCTCCTGTTGCCAGCAGGTATATGCACCATATATCGTAGTAATGGACAGATCTCCCACCGGATGGGGAAACACCGTTACATAGGTTTGTGTTTAAATAAATCATCCTAGTAGTATAAGATAATACTGACTGCAATTTATTTTCTCCTTCCCCACATCCTCTCCCTGAACCTCTCTCCCCCTCCTCCTCCTCTTTCCCCCCACTCCTCCACATCTCTCCCCCTCACCTCTCTCCCCTCCAGCTTTCCCCCTCCAGCTCTCTCCCCCTCCTCCATGGCTACCTGTGGAACAGGGTGGTGATACAGGCATGCGGAATGGAGCTGTGGTGGCGGAAAGTGAAGCAGAGGCATTAGGAGTTGCACGGAGGCAGAGCAGGATGGCAGAGGAGGAGCGCGCGGTAGCAGCAGAGACACCAGTAGTAAGAAAGACTTCTGGGTTGGACTGCTGGGGCGTGCTCCTCCCCGCCACTCTGCCTACGTGCAACTCCTAATTCCTCTGCCGGCTGCTTCACTCTGGCTGCCCGTCGCCATTATCTCCCCCCACTTGCCTCTATCACCACCCTGCTTCACTCTGCGAACCCCCTACAAAATCTTGTGCCCCCGCCCATTTTGCGCACCCCTGGACTATTTGATATATTACTGAAAGGTGAGACATTTATTTGCACCCATCTAATCACGTGAATCTTAATTTATTAATAATTATTATTATTTGTCAAATGTTGTGCAGTGTACAATACTAGTATTGCTGAAGTTCTAAAGCCAGCAGTCTTTGGTAAGTAATCCCACTAATTGCCCAAGAGAACAATATTGACTCGATATTTAATAAAGACAAAAAACAGAAGCCAACAGTGATATATTTGTCTGTATTTCAAAGTTCTTGGTTATAAACGTACTTGGAGTAAAGACAATCACATGACAACAGAATTTGTGTGAGATTGGGAGTAGAGTATTTCTGCCTCATTTACCATTTTACTGATTAGAATTTAAACTGTTTAGTACAAAACATAATATATATTTATTGCAAGCGTGCCTTCAGTGCTAAACCAGTCACAAAATAATGTCTTTATTAACAACTGTCGAAAAAGGTGGGCGGCCAAAGTTTGCACAATGTGTTTCCTGAAAGCCCAGTTCAATTAAAAAAAACACTGCTGTCTAATTTGCAGAACATACAAGTGGGTTTATAGTTTTTCGTTGCCCAAGGATATAAACATTATGGAAGATAATTACAAATATACTGGTACATTTTGTTGCATTAAATTGCTACAACACTGAGTAAGTTTACGCATATAGCGGTCCTAACCCTATTGCTGGAAGAGGGGCCGTAACGAATGTGTTGCAGGGGGTTCTGTCGAAAAAGGTGGGCGGCCAAAGTTTGCACAATGTGTTTCCTGAAAGCCCAGTTCAATTAAAAAAAACACTGCTGTCTAATTTGCAGAACATACAAGTGGGTTTATAGTTTTTCGTTGCCCAAGGATATAAACATTATGGAAGATAATTACAAATATACTGGTACATTTTGTTGCATTAAATTGCTACAACACTGAGTAAGTTTACGCATATAGCGGTCCTAACCCTATTGCTGGCAGAGGGGCCGTAACGAATGTGTTGCAGGTTCCTCTGGCAGCAAAGGGGTTAAATGTGAGGCTTTATGTACATTAAGACAATTTCATTGGATAAACTGAATTTACACAGATGCTAAATACAGTACACTGCCTTTTTTCATTTTCTCCTCGCAGTGAAACTGTTTTAATCCTTCAACCATCATTATTACTCTGGGACAAATTCTGTAATATATTTATGAATTCTCTTATTCTTTCACAATGTCACCCAATATGTTCACTTATATGTATGTATCTTGGGCCATATTTCCTAATAATAGCAATAAGACACCTTCAACACTTGACACACCTTTTAGTATTTATGGCCCTTTATGTCAAATTAAACTGATCAGTCTTCCGCCATAAGGAACCTTCTGGCTCTGGAGGACGTCTTATAGCCCTAAAAGTCAATGGGCTGTGAGGTGTCTTCCAGCCCCGGGAAAAAGACTGCTTAGTAAATATGGCTTGAGATGTCTTATAGCGCTGGACAATCCCGTATGGCATAGTACTACTGAACACATGTGAAAGCTATTTAACTTATTTTCTGCTAGAAAATTTGCAGGCAACTCTCCCAGCTAAATGGTTAATTGATATGCACTGAATGATAATTTGTGGTCATTGGGTGTTTTATTTACAGCTACAGTACTGTAGTGCAATACAAATGCATAAACACATTAGGATGCAATAAAGTAAGACCTCTTCATTGATATAACACCTGACATCAAACAACTATGAAAGACCGTAGGTGTAGAGATTGATGTGAAGAATATAAACAGAGTTCATAAAAGAATTCAAATACTTTTTGGGGATAAGGTGAATCACGTTTCAGATATGCAGTAGCATAAACTGGTAGGGGAAAACTGTTACAAAAAAAGCAGGTATAATGCTTCCGTGAAATTAAGAGATTGTACTGTAGGTGTTCGGTTTGTTTTTTCTTCTTTTTAAATACAGTATTTTTATTTTATTTTTTTTTTCTACACAACAAATCAATCTCATTCATAAACAGTTAGATCATCATTAAAAAAAATCCAGCATAGTATTTATTGAATTAGTATGAAAAACAAATCCAATATGTAAAGAAAGGAAGCTCTCTAAAAGCAGCAAAAAATGGCAGACATTAAAATGTATTGTCTAATATTTTACAATGTAAATATGGAGTGTGTTTTGATTTGTTAAATTTTGGACAATTTTTTTCAAATGAACAAATGTTGTCAGATGTATTTGACAATTTGGTTTACTTCAAAATGACACTCTACAATTGTTGTTAAGGAGCGTTTACTGTGTCAAATAGTGCCTATGGAACAAGCAGACGTTGCTGAAACCACTTATTGGTATTTATTAAACTGCGAGAGCGACTTCAATGGGAGTTTCCATGCAAAAGTGCCCTGATCGGCACTATCGCAGATTAATGCATTAACCCCCAATGTTCCTATGCCTTAGATTTGGGGGGAAATGGAAAATGTAGATTGTACTTTTTAACCTCTTTGCTTCCAGCGGGGCCAGCAATGCATTGCAAAGGGGTTAAGGAATTCTGATTCTATTAAGTCGACATCCATTTGTTGATCCTAATTAATATATACAGAAAATTACAATGTTTTGTTCCTATTCAAATACTTTAACAAAACGTTAAAGTGGAGCAAATTGGTAATGCAACTGCTGCTGTAAATAAACAAATAAGCTCATATTTGTTGAAATTTTCCACAGTTTTTTTTTTCATTCTTTATTGTGTTGTGCAAACAAAAGGGAAAAAAATGAAAGGTTACATTTTTCAAAAGAGTTTTGCTTTTTAAGTTTATATCACCATAAAGTCTTATATTTAGTAGTTAATCATAACTCATAACAGTTTATCTTCTGTAAGAATTAGGGACACTTTTGTGTATGTTTCTATTGGCTAGGAATGGCTGTTTTCAGGGTAAATCCTAAGAGATCTTTGGGAACACCATTCTTTTATCTGTGTTACAGTCCCAGAAACCTTTGCATATACAATATATTTAATATGATGGTGTGCTCACGCAAAAGTTACGGGGGCAGGATTGCATGTACTGTATGCAGTGGTCTGCAACTAAAAATGATGGGCCATGTTAACTTAACAGTTCTGAGCCTTAGGACCCCTTGTGACCCATTCACATGATTGCATGTGTTACGTACCTTAGGTCTTAGCACTGCTTAGTAAATATGGCTCAATATTTTTTTTATGTTGACTACATGAATGTAATATCTATTTTTTTATGGTAAACTGTGCATATGTCAACCCAATCAGCTCTGGGAATAGTGGGGTATTTATTGTGGTACTACACAAGTTGAACAGTAGTGCAGGTGCCCTAATGTAAGTTGAAAAAGAGGGGAAACTGTACGAGTAGAAGGTCAAAGTTCTATTCACACTTAATATACTGCATGTTTCTGAGATTTAAAACTAAGAAGGACTTGATTTATTTTTTTATTTTGTTTTGCTCAGGTGTTTAACTTTTTGTCATTTCGATTACTTGAGCAAAAGCATTCGAAAAAAACTAAATTAACTAGAAATGAGAGGAAACATAAGGGGAATACAAACTTAGTCGCGCAACTAAGGGAAGATATCAACACCAACACCTGTGTAAATAAGTTTTCATTGTGTGTTTAACTCTTTCACATACGGAATGACCAACAACCCTTTAAATATCAATGTGTAAAGGTGCGCCAAAATAAATTAAAAGTTTAAGTTTCCAATCAAGACTGCACATGGTGAAATTGCTGTGTGAGCACATATATTACAATTTTTAGTTTTGTAAAATTGTTATGATTATACATTCACAATTTCTGTACACAACACATACATACACAATGAACCAACTTTACATCTAAAAAGCTTTTTTTCTCATTATATTGCCTGTAATGACATCACTGCTAGATATAGTTCAGAAAGTCTGGTACAATTCACGTCTCTTCCTAAATGAGTAATTTCACACATTTATAGATATGTTCTTTCAAATATACAAGTGACATTTTGTTACAAATGTGGCTTAAACAAGCCTATTACCAACAGCATCTACAGTATTAGTTCGATTTTACCGCACTGGCAAGTGATGAATGTATGAGTCATGAAAGCTACATTTATATATATACCCTGTGTTGGATCAAACAAAAATGTCTGTTTAAAATACCAAACATGCAAACCTCACACAAGTCACATTTATCTTTATGGAACGATTAGGTAGGCAACATTAGTTTTCCAGTAACCTATGTCACAACCATAGGTACTTTTTACTTGTACTGTAAGTGCTTCTGTTGAATGTTATACACTGGAGACCATCACTTGTTACATGGCAGTCTTACTCATTATCAACACAATGGTCATATAGGCTTTAGTAGCTGCAATGTTTGATATGTGGATTATATCATTTTTCATTCCATTTTTTTCCCTGTAGCATCTAATTTAGACTTGTTTCAACCATTGAAAACAATGTTTGTACCTGTCATACACCTGAGCATGTAACTTGTTGGTTTTCTCCTAGAATTCTGTAGTTTCTGTTATAAACACCTTAATCTGTTGTTACTAGACTAGATGTTATTGTAACTATCATGTATTATATTTTGCTTATACAGTACAAAATATACACCTCTGGCACGACATTTGAGTTGCACATGTTTTCTAATGAATCATAGAGCCACTGTGTTTAATGTCACAGATTATCCCGATATACAGTATCAATGGTTTTCATTGATATGTAGAGGCGTTTTTGAAGGTATATGGGTCTTGGAGAAGTGTAGATCTGGGTAGGTGGTGATCCCCCATAATTAACCAATATTTGTGTTTTTGTATTGTACCTAAGCATTTACTGATCTCATAAATCTCTCCATGAGGTGATTTTACCCGATGATACAAGAGTAAACAATAACGAGAGATGCCTTAAAAGTCTGTGTTCAAACTGTATCTACAATTTTTTTTTTCATATTGGTGAATTTAAACTTAACCTATACATTTAAATAAAATGAAAGCAATTGCCTTTGATAACTGTTAATAATTTCTGTGCCATGTCTAGTGGCACAAATTACCCTGATCTCTTTCCCTTGCTGCTCCTTATAGAAGAGGAAGTATCTTCTATTTAGATTGCTGCACTGACTTAGTGGGAGAACTGACAAATACTACGCTGTTCTGAAAATAAAAGAAGAACCATTTGTGTGCAGACTCTTTAGTGTTCTGAGAATACTAGAAGGGTACTCAAAAGGTTAAAATGTGGATTAATACAGGCCTCAAAAATTCCATATCAGTAAAACCAGGTAACAATCTAACTTTCAACCTCTTTAGAGTTTTATAGTTGTAGACCTGCGGTGCGCAAACTGGGGGGTTCGAGACTGACTGCGGGGGGGGGGGGGGGGCGGGGTTTACGGAGGCCCTGTGCGCATGGGCGTCCGCAGAAATTTTTTCAGGGGGGGGGCATAATTTTAACGGCCAGTGCCCGGCGTAAAAGTGGTAGTGAGTGCATTGTGGCAAGCGAGGCCGACCAGCATAAGGGGGGTTCTCCCTCCCGAGAAAATTTTGAAAAAAGTGTGCAAATGGTGCAATTTCAAGCAAATTTGAGAAAGGGGAGGCCGTGGGGGGACCAGGGGAGGCCGTGGGGAGGCCGTGGGGGGACCAGGGGAGGTCTTGGGGGGGACCAGGGGAGGTCTTGGGGGGACATGGGGAGGTCATGGGGGGGACCAGGGGAGGTCCAGGGGAGGCCGTGGGGGGAGCTCTGGAGGCCGTGGGGGGACCTCTGGAGGCCGTGGGGTGACCAGGGGAGGTCTTAGGAGGGACCAGGGGAGGTCTTGGGGGGACATGGGGAGGTCATGGGGCGACCAGGGGAGGTCCAGGGGAGGCCGTGGTGGGACCTCTGGAGGCCGTGGGGGGACCTCTGGAGGCCGTGGGGTGACCAGGGGAGGCCGTGAGGGGATCACTGGAGGCGTGGGGGGACCAGGGGAGGCCGTGGGTGGACCAGGGGAGGCCGTGGGGGGACCAGGGGAGACCAGTGAGGGGGCCAGGGGAGAGGCATGGGAGGACATGGGACATTGCTTACCCGCTCTATGCTGAACAGAAGAAATGGCAGCTTCACAGCCCAGAGCCTGGCTGCGCGCCAAAAAAAAAAATCCTGGCAAAGCGCCAGCCAATCAGGTTGGGGGGGTGAGGGGGCATCCGGCAGGGGAATTGTAGGGATCGTCAGTGGGTACAATCTGGTTGCCAGGGGTGACTGGAAGGCCGGATGTGTCAGCACTGCGCGCAAGGATTTTGTTTTTTTTGAGACTTCATTTTTTTTTGACGGGCACGGCCAGGACTGCGAGTGATCCAGGGGGGGGGGGCAAGCGCCCCCCCCTGCGGACGCCCATGCCTGTGCACTTCCCGAAGGCACTTAAATTAAGTGCCGGGAAAGCGGCAAAGGCCTCTGTAAACCTTACTAACCGTGGTTCAGCCGGCATCTGGAGACGTGACGCCATGGCAACTCGATGTCAAATGACGCCGCTGGGTCATGCAACGTTTGTTGCTATAGCAACGTGACGTCATGAAGCCCAGACGCCGGGAACCAAGGTAAAGAGGAGGGAGGGGGCGCGCGGAGAGCAGGACAGCCGACAGCCGACAGGGGGGTGCAGGGGAAAAGGATTGCGCTCCCCTTTTGTAGACAACAGTTTGAGAGTTACCTACAAAATTGGGTTAGTGCCTAACGTGCTGTCTATTGATTCCTCAGTTTAATGTCTGTCAAAACCTTCCCCTTAGTTCTGAAACGCAGAATACTCAAGGTTTCATCTGTATTTACTACGTACTATATTTGAAATTAGTTTGACTTTCCTCCTCTACACACACACACAACAAATGATGGAATAATAATAATAATGGAATAATAAGGGTTTCGTCGGGATTCATGAAGTTCTGATATCCAGCTGCGAGACTCCTTATGGGAGCTTTGTGAATCTCCCCCTAAGGACCATATTTACTAAGTGGTGCTATTCCAAAGGACGCGTTCTGTTGCTGGAGTATAGCTTACTTACAACCTATTTAAATAATAATAATAATCACAGGATGTCTTTCGGGGGCCGGAAGGTGTCTTATAGAATAGAACAATTTAGTGAATATGGGCATGTATCTCCCACGTGCACCTTTAACAAAGAATTCTTGTGGGATTTGCTTTAAATATTGTGCATATATATTCCCTTCTCTTTTCCAATTAAAACGGGCCTCAAAATGTTTTTGTGCCTGTGCTTTTCATAGGGTTTGGAGAACTGAGAATTTGAGTAGCATCAAATTAACAGCTCACTCACTCAGCATTTTAAACTTCATTTATTTCTTTGCAAAAATCATCAAACCTGTGCACCTTGCTTTATTACTTGGTTTTGGAGTGCCTTACAGTGCTATCAGGGAAACAATAATTAAATAATGTGATTCAGCTCCATCTTAGAGGGATCAGAAATAAAACATGAAGCACAATGCACAGTTTATTCCAGCTTCTGAAATGTTTCTCAGTTTCATTAAAAGGGCAGAAAGAAAGGATAAACTGATACTGCAGTAGTTAAATTTAATATATTTTTACTGCAAGGGAGAAAGAACAGTACAACCAATAACTGAATCTTAAACTGGCTTTGTTTATAATAATGTAACTGTGTAATAACTAGTTGTGGACCCTGACTGCTAACCCTTACCACACTTCACCTAGGCAAATACAGTATTTTTCTTTCTCATTAAAAATAACCTGTGCGATCTACCTATATATCGTTTCATTATTGTTTACATTGTTTTTTTTTTGTTAACATGTTTCAGTGCATCAGAGCTGCAATAAACTGCTTGTTGGGTAACCATGATGCTGGTTACATTATATGAATAGTATTTGAGTGGATGTTTGTAATAGGAACAAATTAACTGAATCAATGTGGGTGATTCAATAAACTGCGATAGTGCCCGGGCACTCTAGCATGGAAACTTCCATTGGTTTGATTTTGATGTTTGTGCAGAATGTGTGCATTGCATTGCAAAGTATACCTGGCATCTTGCTTAGAATATGGCTAACGCGAGGCAGCGTTACTGGCAGCTAGCATTGGGGATGTTTTATCCCGACGTTGTATTGTATGTTTTTATTTATATAGCTCCAAAAGTGTACTCAGCGCTTCACAAGGAATACAGTACAGGGAATTATAATAATACAATAAGTGCAGCAAAATCAGACAATAGGAAAGGAAATCCCTGCCCCGAAGAGCTTACAATCTAAGTTTTATGATGGGAGAGTTACAGGGACAGCAGGTGAGGGAATAAGTGCTCTAGATGGCCATGCTTGGCCGCAATGGGTGGTAGGAGTGTGGGACAATAGCCATGAGTGCAGGCTATTCTTGTCCCTGCAGCGCACGCCATTGCCCGTGCTGCAGCAGGCACCGGGGACCTAGCCTAACACTGCATTAGCCATGAGGAACCCCTAATGGGTGTTGTAGCATAAAATTAGCTTTGTTGATCTCAGTTAAACTCATGGAAAATAATGTCCATTACCTTTTTAGATAATGTGACGTTATTTGCCCTGATTTAATTGAGCTTTGTGGATCTGCCTCTTAGTTTACATGAGTAGAATATTAAATGGTTATCAACAATAAATGGTGTTCTATAGGGATATGGTTCAGAACCAGTAACCCCAATACATAGTTCTCTTCTAATTATATGTAACATGGTTAGTCAACTCTGCCTGTCTTTTCCCCCTGTCACGTAAGTCCTTAGCAGTCTAGGCTTTGACAGGCCATTCTGTGGGCTTTTGACCCCCCTCATGCTCCTGCTGAGTGACTGAAATGTGGTGGTGACTCATGGCCTGTGTATAGCCTATCAGGTATAGGTACAGACCTTGAGCCCTCCCCTTCTGGTTCCTCAGAGAGGCAGTGCCAAATTTAGGGAGTCTGTTCTCCTCCTTCCTTGGGAGTGGGAGTTTCTCCTCCTGGCTGGGAGTGAGAAAGGCCATGCAGCCCTCATGGCTGACTTGGCATGTAACATCTGATGCTCCAGACTCATGAGCAAACACCATCTAGAGGCCTGGATCCTCTTAGCCCTTGCATCCGCTGTATGAGAAAGAACTGCAGTGACTGCAATAAACCATTCCTTTTATATACTCCTGCCTGGATATCAGTCTTTGGGCAGGGAAAATGGATGGAGTGTGTTTTAGTGGAGACTGTCTCCAGAAGACTCTGGAGCCACTACAACTGGAGCCCACATGCATATTCCAGTAAAGTAATTTACATTAACATGCTTTGAATTCATATGTTTTCAACTCACATTTAAAGTGTATGTACTGTACTAGCCAGAAAGTACTGTAGCATATTTTGGAAACCGTGCTAAAGTAGCCAGAGACTCGCAGGAAAACCTTGATAGATGGCTAGTGGCCTGCATTTTTTTTTTTTTTTTTTTTTTTTTTACAACACTGTTACAATAGCACTAAGAAAAGAGACCAGTTCACTCATCATAAAACAAGATTGGAATTGAATTAATTATTTGTAGGGTTTTGGGGCACAAATTGAACACATCTATAAGTTCCAGGATGGACAGAGTTGCATACATTGCCGCTGCTACTGTACGTAAAATATTATTTTACACGTGAATGCATCTTTAAGATACAATTGAACAGAAAAGCAGGGGGAGGAGCAAGTACAACTCTCAACCAATGCGATCTTATACCATAAAGCAGGGGAAGCAAATTTTTTCCCCCTGCGCACCACTGCTGGCTTTCCCCCTCTCCTCGCGCCCCTCTGCTTACCCCGATTCAGACGTCCTGGCGTCATGACATGACCCCTCGGCGTCATTTGACGCCACGTTGCCATGGCGATGCGTCACCAGGATCGTCAGAATCAAGGTAAGTAAGGTTTACAGAGGCCCCGCAGCTCCTCCGACATTAATTTAAATGCCTTCGAGAAGCGTGTGGGGGCCTTTGTTAATATACCTCTATTATAAACCACGCCCCCGGCAGCGAATCTTGCACCCCCTTGGGGGGCGTGCCCCCCACTTTGCGTACCGCTGCCATAGAGGTGATTTTAGAAGAAAATTAAGGTTACGAAAATGGATCCCACAAAACTATTTAATGGAAACAGAGTACTTCTCCAAGGTCAAGGGGTTCATTTAAAAGATGGGGTTTATTATGATATTTATATACCCTTTACTGCATGGAATAAAGACATTTCATTACAAAATGTTGATTATTTAGCATACAGGTATGCTTGAAATAAAGATAAAACAAAACAGAGACAAAAGTTTATATTTTCTTTTTTTACAGTTCTGTTGGTGCAGTAAGTACAGCGTTTGCCTACATTATTCTTCATTCAAGAACTGTCTTAGCATGGTGACTGCCCTGCAATCTTAATATGCAGCTCTTTGAGAGTTAAAAGCCAGGAGTCATCAAATCACGATGTGGGATATCACACCCGATGTGGCAGGAACTATTGAAGTAGTTACTGCCATGTCGGGTACGATATCCCATATCCTGCTTTGGTTACTCCTGGTCAAAGCGTGTTGATCTAGTGCATTTTAATTTTCATAAGTAACTAAGGATCTGAATGGCAGGTTATTGTGTTATACGAGAACCCTGTGATATTAACACCCCAGTCCCACTTAGAAAATATTAGCATGTAACACCATGTCTTCCTAGCTAGAAAAGGAATCATACCTACATGATTTAAGAGAGTAATTAGAGTTGAGATATAAGAGGCTATATTACGTCCATTTATATTTCTTTGGAATTTAAACGTTTTGGGTGATTCAACAGCAAAGTGTGTGATTATGATGTGAAATCAAGATTAAAAGCAAAAATATATTTTAAAACAGTCAAATTAGGACTAAGATTTTAAGATCAAAACCTATAATGCCTGCAGTCGCTGGAATGTCAAGTATGCGTAGGCCACGTTTTAACACAGAGAAACAGTACAGATCTTCTGGATAGGCTTTTTGCAAACCAATTTTGTACTGCTTATAATCCTATGTCAAAAAATGTGTATGCTGCATTTTCTTTATAACATCCCCCAAAAATATACCTCTATTATAAATATAGATTACGAGAAAATAAATCCAACATAGAATAGCAAGTAGAAAACATACTTATTTCTCCATAACAAAGTTACTGATTATTAAATAATCTATCAAAATATTCAGAATTTAAACAGTATTTTTTCAATTAGAAACAGTATATGCTTAAGCAACACAGATAAGGAAATGTAGATCAAATACAACTTGGTAGTTTGTGTATTGCACATTGGTTAGAGAGATTTAATAGTTTAAAATATTATGTTTCATTGGTACAAACTGATCTCTGCTCGCCAATCTTAAACTTTCCCCACCTTACGTTTTAGATTTCTATTTAACTTATTTAAAAACAGAATTAATTTATTTGCAGATGTAGCAACAAATTATAGCTAGTAATGCTTAAATCAATAGTATGTCTCCCCACTTCCCCCTGAAATAAGAGCATGCATGTGTCAAAAGTATGAATATCCAATCAAACCTTTCAGATTAATCAAAGCTTTTCCATTTGCGGTTCAAATGCAGATTCACACAAAACTCCACTCAGTGATTTTGGGAAGCTCTACATTTTAATTTTTTTCAATGCCCACCTACTATAGAAATGTGGAGATGCTTAATTTTACTGTACATTCGAGGTCAAATATAACTGTAAATCAAACGGCACTGGAACATACTACAGATCAAGGAATTACAGTCCTTCCCCTCCCCCGCCCCTCCCCCCCCCCCATTGCTAAAAGATTTACCCTTATGTGACAACAATGGCACTGCCTACATATGATCAATAGTAAAAAATAAGTAATTGTCCATTTTTGTGTAAAGGTTGATGTATTACTTTGCATGGTAGCATGTCATTTTGTGGTAATCCGGGTTTTTCTTGGGAAATAATTTTTCCAAATGAATTGTGTTCCCTTGCCTGTTGTACCCACAGCCTTGTGACTCAATGGTTTTACATCATGATATTCAGTAGGGTGGCATAAGTGGTCAAGATCCCTGAATGGCAATCCAGAGTAGCGGTCCCCTTTCATTCTTTCTAGCACTCATCTTGAGACTGAGGACAAACCGGTATTAATGGCAAGGTGACGTTTCCTCCAGTCCCAGCAGCTCTCGTACAAGTGTGTCTCCAAACTGAGCCCGGCTGTACCTTTTCACATAATGGGCATCAGACATTTTGTAGAGAATGTAGGCATTGTTTATAGCAATGCTGATGGCAAACCAGAACACTTGCTGCCATGTTTTGTTTGGTTTATGTGAAATAAAATACCTGCAACAGAAACAATACGATACAACATGAGCATTTTTATACTGTTCCAGCCTCCACACAACCAAAGGTCAATGAACCAAAAAAAAGTTCTCAAATTAGGGGGTTCTCTATTTGTAGTCCACAAGGGGGTAGGGATCAGCAACTGTTGGTTGGATTCAAGTGTTTGCTCTTATCAATCAGCTGTCTATGTGAAAAGAGGTTGAGTGCTTTTAGCTACAACATGCTTCTTTTCTCAGCTTCAATTTCCCACCTAATCTGTATGTAAGGTAAAACTATGACGATCCTAAAGGTAGCATTTAAATAAAAATAAAAAAGAAACTAAGGTACATACAGTATTTACTAAACAGTGCTACTCAATAAGAAATCTTGCAGCATGACTTAGAAAAAGATGTCCCTTTACAGTCCAAGGGAATATGCTGCTAGGTATCTTCTGGCCCAGAACATGTCTTATAGAGTACTGTAACACCTGTTGGCAAGTACAGTATGGCCTATTCTTTCCCTTTTATGGGGCCACCAGGTGTCTCCCAGCATTGTATGTGTCTTATGAAGTATCACTTAGTAAATATGGTCATAAATTCAGTTAGGGGGGAAAATCAAGAAGTTCAGGAAAAAGATTCTTACTGTTAAACATACAATGAAATGAGTCTGAAAACCCTTCTGCTTTTTAAATGGAATCAGTGGATATATAGTTTATTGGTCTGGGAGTTCTCTATGGTCTGCGATCTTTGTAATTACATTAAACAGGGAAATACAAAATAAGTAAACATGGGAAGGATGTTGTTCCAGAGAGTAATCTGATAGCCAATTCTTGGAGTCAGGAAGGAATTTATTTTTCCTCTTATGAGATATCATTGGATGATATTTCACTGGGGTTTTTTGTTTGCCTTCCTCTGGATCAATAAGTAAGTATAGATATAGGATAAGTATCTGTTGTCTAAATTTAGCATAGGTTGAACTTGATGGACGCATGTCTTTTTTTAACCTCATCTACTATGTAACTATGTAACATTTCTAGAAAGCTCTAAAATTGTATACATCCTACAGCATTAGGTTGTACAACATAAAAGCTTCTGTCCTTGACAAACAAGAGTATGTAAGATTTGCTGAACGAAATTGTACTTCAATGCCTCAGTTGGTAAGCAGGTGGTAAGGTAACACGCATTGTACTCACCTTAGGAAAATAAAAATAAGAGCAGGCTTAAAAGTAGAAATATTACTGCTATATCCACTGCTACTTTGATAGCCTTGTGAATATACAGTAAAAGAATAATGGATGCACACAACAAGAAATGATTCATAGAAAATTGAATAAAATAGGCTCCATGAAATTATTTATATCCACGAGTCTTGAATTTTCCAAGGTAGAAAAAATGTTCAAGGCCAGTGTTATACATAGCATCTCGCATTGTTTAGGTGAGGGCCAAGTATTTATTCTTGATATCTGCCTCTTTGGCCATCTACTCTAAGGAATAAGAAGATCGACAACAGACCCCTTAGATTTCCAACTCCTTCGTTTTCTTCTCCAATGGAGTCAACATATAATTATGAACACATCATATCAGACTGCAAGCCTATTATAGCATCCAAAACTTGGAAGCTTTATTTTCAGCAAATAGCCATCTGTGTTTGGTAGCTCCAAGGAAAAATGACATGGTCTCTCTCCCCCCTCTATCTGCTCCCCACTCTGCCTTCTCTTCTCCCCTTCATCCCTCTCGCTCTCCCTTTCTCCTACTTCCTACTACCTATTTCAGGGTCTCGATGGAAGTAACACCCCCTTTAGCTAAATAACCCAACATTAATTCCCAGCGTTAATCTGAATAACCTTTATTGAATTTACGATGTTAGGTGGAATGCCTCTTTTGCATATCATTAGTACTATCATCATAGGCTAATTGTTATTGGGATATTGCCATGTTATTTCAGAATAATGCTATGTTATCTTAAAATAACTTGACATTACTCCTATACTCCATAATGAAAGTGTATTTGATTAACTTTTATACACTTTACCAAGCAATGCCTTACTAACTGTTATGGCAATTAAGGGGATAACCTCTAACATTCAACCTCCTCCCAGAGGGCAAATACCCCAGACCTACAGTATTATAACATTACATGATGTTACTGAATACAGCGTTGGCATTAACGGCCCATTACCTGAACTTAACATTAAATGCCTAATAGATATTAGTGCATTAGGCCAAAGTATCCAGGCTTCAAAATCAGGGTACAAACGGAGCAACGAAAAAATTAATTATCACATTGTTTAAATATTTTTTTAAACCACTGTTTTCAGTGGGAAATGTTAAACGTTTTGTTATCAGGAAACTTTATAAGTTGGGTTCAAGATTACTGTATCTTGACACAATGTCTATTGGAGACACATACTATTGGGGTTATTTTTTAAAGTCATCAGGCAGCATAAAAGAGGCAATGCCAAAGCAAAGGAATTTATCAAAGGAAAAACTCCAGTTGCTTTCAATTGAATGAATTTTCTTTAATGAATGTGGTTCAATCATTTTCAACTGGTCTTGCCCCAGTTTTGCATAAAGTAGATAGGCCCCAATAACTATGTTCTTGTCATTTTCATGTCAAGAGACGGCAGTGGGAGCTGAACATGTGGCTTTGTTTAGTTTGCGATAACTTACTTGCTGTATTTATCATCATATTTGCAGATGTAACTGAGATGAGCAGCAAATGCTTCTACTGCTAAAGGACAAGGAATTTCTCCACTTTTTCTTTTAATGATGGCTCCTGCAAGCAATGAAAAACATGTCAATTAACATTATGTGAAGCCGAAGCACTAGTTCAATCATCTGCAGTGCAAACACATTTCTTAAGGTATGATTGTTCTACCATACAAGTTACTCAATGCAAATAACTCTTTCTCTTTCATTTTTTATATTTAATATAATATTATTATCAGAAAGATAGCTTAAGATAACCTTAATACATGTTTAAAATATGATAGGGATCACTTGACTACAGGGTAAACTGTTCCAGAAGTGAGGAGACTAGATAGATAATGATTCTGGACACTGATCTTTAATCTGGTCAATACTGGGTTTTGTGTGAATTAATAAGCGACTGGTAATGTATCCAAGTTTAGGAAGTTGAGCTGGCAAAAATGAACATTACAGTGTGTTGAGTTGAGGGTATTCAGCTCATCCTACATATTACTGTGTTATGTATTGTAAGTATATAAAAGAACAAAACAACATATTGGAGCACATTTAATGAAAGAGTTCATAACACACCTTTCAGCACTGGAAGACACCTTAGGACCCAGTGGGGCACATGTATGAGTGCCGGTATGGGTTATCACATCATGTCAATTGGAGTTAATTTATTTATTTATATCAACATTTATATAGCATCCTTATCCAGGGCGCTGTACATTTGTTAGTATAGACATAATCTATGATGTTGGTGCCTGAGGCATAGGGAGATATCCCCTGAAGACTTGTGCGCATGCGCACGAAACGCGTAGGGCAATTCTCAGAGCTTGTTTGACGAGATTGACGAGATCAGCACATCAGGAGTGAATCGGAAGCAGGAAGTACTTTCCTCCCCAAGGCCCGCCTCCCAGTGACGGAACATCCACCCGAGGAACGTGGTGAAGCAAAGGATCAGTTCAATGGAAGCTCTGATGTGACTGGAGGAGGACTGTGTATTCTGTGGCGGCCGTTATTCATTGCCTGACTATATCACCCATTCTGTGAGAAGGGTTTCGGTTTTAACCCACCGGACCAGCGATCGTTCTTGTCCATCATTTATCATTATATTATTATTTTATTTTGTTATTAAATTAGCTCTTATATTTTTACAGCCTTGTCATTGTTTGTCCCATGTCTGGCTTGTTATGTGTTTTTGTATAGTCATGTGAGTCATTGTTTCATGTTCACAGACAGTGTTAGCTTATCACTATACTGGCATTGTTGCACTATATTTCGCCCTTTGTTTTCTTTCATATCACGAACACACAGAGGAATCTGTATCTGGTCAAGGACTTGAAGGAACCCCTCTTTGGACATTTCTCCCAAGAAACATTCACTGATATGGACTTGTAAGGCGCCGTTTTTTTCTCTTTTCCATAGGGAGATAAAGTGACTTGCCGAAGGTCAAAAGAAGCCGACACCAGGAATTGAACCAGGATCCTCATTGTTTTTAAGGGTCAGCGTCTTTACTCACTGAGCCACTCCTGCACAATGCCAGAGCAGGTGCAATAACCCATACCGGCACTTGATGCATATGCCCCATTGACTTATTTTAAATAGCGCCACTTAGTATGGAAATTGCAGGGTTATATATTAAAGTCGTCGATTGCAGAATATAGTTAAAACAAGTGCAAAATATTTGCACCAATTGCTTTAAATTTTCATTTGCTTTGATAAATATTGTGAATTTTGAATTTGCCTAATTTGTTTTTGTAGGGTAATGCACCCAATCCGGTATTAACTACCAATTCCTTGAGGGGTGGTTAACACCAGATTGGGTTTGTTGGCCCGTAATTGACCTTAGTGAATCTCCTCCATAGTGTGTAGTCTGGTAAAGTTGGTCTGAGAAGCTGCACTTTAAACTATACCTACAGTTTAGGATCGGCATTAATATATTTTGGCGTATGCACCTTCAGGTTAGGTCATTATGCAAGACATAAACAGTTCAGATGTAGTAACACCTTACTGTTTTCGGTGCTGCGAACCAATATGCTGAAATCGGCGGCCCATCCGCAACACCAAAAACAGTCAAGTTTGCGGCCCGGGAGGATTAACGCTGGGAGGGTCCATGCTGCTGAATGGGACACCCGCAGCATTAATACTTCATGTGATGGACCATCAGGAGGGGAAAAACTGATACTAACCTTGAAGAGGAGATGTGAATCTGTCTCAGTCTCCGTCCTTTTCTCCGTGTGCCGTTCCCAGCAGCTCTGAAGGTAAGAAGCAGTCTTCAAAGGTGCTGGACATCACATTTAGCACTGTCCAGCCCTACTGATGATGTAGATTACCAAATATAGTCCTAAAGTATCCCCCTCATGATGTAGAGACCAATATTCATGCATCTACCTCATCCAAGGAGTTGGACAGACCGGAGACTGCTTCTTATCTTTAGAGTTGCTGGAGGTAGCACACAGAGACTGAGACAGCTGAGCAGCTCCTCCACAAGGTCAGTATCGGTGTTTCTTCTCTTCCGATGGCCCAACACTATTGGGGGTCCCATTTAGAAGCAAGGTTCCCCGCAGTTTTAAGTCTATCAGGCCGCTTACTGTGTTCAGGGCTGCATTTGGCGAGGCGACCAGACCACACCATCGAACCACGCCACCGTCTTACTACATCTGTTTATACAGGTTGGCCAAATTGGCTTTTCTTGTTTACCAGTTTAACAAAATGTGCAGCAAATGTGTTTGGTAAGGGTCAAGTTATATGCTCAACTCAATTGTACCTCTACAATGTCTTGGAACTGTGTGTGTATTATACTGTGTTATCAATGTACACATACAAAACAAAAAGTGTTCCATCAAATGTTAATTCGAAAGAGGAAAGAAGAAAAAAAAATTCATCATCAGAACAGTGCAAAACACCACAATTTTTACAAAACATTCGGAACATTTGCAAACTTTGGCGTAAAATCTGCTCTTTGAATAAAATATTTGCTTTATATATATTTATTTTTTTACAATGCCAAGTGTTTTTGCTACTGTATAATTTTTCCCTTCAGAATGTTAATGCATCTCTAATGAAATCCATATCACTTGAGACTCTGTGGATGTAAAAAGTGAAGTTGCACATCCCACCATGTTATAATGAAATTATATCCAATTGATGTGTGCTTTAAAACAACAAAAAGTAAGAGTTTCTAAGATTACTTAAAATGTACCAAAACTTCCTGAGTTATGCTTTTGATTTTGTAAATCTTTATACAATTTATATACAGTATACCTTTAAAACAAAATACCAACATAGGGAGAGTTTATATTTAAAGGTGAAAATAGTCCAATTACTATAACTATTTAATAAGTTAGGAAGAGGCAACTTCTCTATAAATCCATTACATTTCATTGAGATGTAGTTGAATATATGCAGAAACCGACAAACGAGACTTTTTGAGATCTTGGAAGACCATTAATAACAATATCTATGGTAAATGTTATATGCTGTATATATTAACATAAACATTAAAAAAAAAACTTACTTAGGCAGATGAAGGCAATATTGGAAAAAACTGGGCAAAGCGATATTTTGCTCCAATTTTGTCCTGTGTGTACCAGTTCAGGATTAGGGAGTAACAGCAAGAGTTTCCCAATGTACATATAATTATGGAATGTTTAAAATTCTGCATCTATATTATTTAATTTGTTCTCTATTAGGTACATCAATGACTTTCTGTGTGTTGTTTTAGTGAAATAACCCACCAAAAAACAACACTCATATTAACTGAAAAAATACAAAAAACAGTGCACAACGCTCATAGTGTAGTAAATAAAATATAATGGTTGAAACAATATAAGTTGAGTATTCTGCGTACATCAAAAGATATTTATACCAGCATGTCAAGGGATATGTTACCCATGCACCAACCGCAGGAACGGATGTGTGACAGGGTGAATGAACGTCACCAGCCAAAGACCTGGCAAACCTATTGTAGGAGGACGTGCTCAGAGGTATGCAATGGAGACTTTTTTAAGGTGAAATTAAATAAGGCTTTTATTGCGCCTGTTTCTTTAACATAAGAAAATCATCCAAACATATGCAAATAAGGGGTCAAACAAAGCTTCTGTTCCACTTGGGAATATTTCTAGTGAAACCTATGCAGTCCACAACTCCCTTTAGATTAGCATGTCTCCCAGCCCCAAACATATATCTTGATATGTGCAGATATACAAAAAGTCTTAGAAAGGAAAGTCTTATCTGTCTCTTGTAAGGGAAGGCTTCTTTGTTCTCCAGGTTTAGAAGTCCTTTCCCCTGTGTCTTCGTTTCATTTACCTTTATAATTTAGTGTCAGTGTGTCACTGTGTATTTCAGGGACCTAGTCACAGGGTAAGGGAATACCAGGTGACTTCGGTCTACCTGGGAACGGGCCAGAAGAAGTGGTCTGTACCCCGAAACGTTACGTTGCCCCCTTGCCCTGCACTTTTTAATTTCCTGTGTTTTTTCCTTCCTCTCCTTTCCTCTCTTTCCTTCCCCATCCCTGTCTTTGTCCCTGTTCCCGTATATATACGTTGTCCTTCTGTTGCTGTTTGACGTTATATGCATCGTTAATGTTTAATTAAATTTGACTTTTTGGCTGATCCTTTAGTAGTTCTTTTTTCTTGGTGTGCTGGGAACATTTATGTTCTATTTGATTATTTGAGAGGAACGAGGGGTCCTCTTTGTTCCCGTCTGCACCCGTTATTGCTACACAGACTTTCTTAGTGTGTTTGTCTGTACTTACTTTGTTATATATCTTGATATGTGCAGATATACAAAAAGTCTTATAAAGGAAAGTCTTATCTGTTTCTTGTAGTTAGAGGGAAAGTCTTCTCTGTTCCTGTGTTGCTGCCTTTTCCTCAGGCTATATCAGCATTCAGGTTTAGAGGTGCTTTCCCCTGTGTCTTGCTGGCAGCCTCTTCTGGTAGGCTCAAGACATCTGTTCCTATGGTCAGTCCCACAATTTGTGAGACTCAGGAAATCTCCCTTCCTGTCTCAAAGGCAGGTTTTTCTAAGAAATCTAATCAGCCAGGTGGTGTTGGTTAATTGACTACCAGCCGTTAACCCCCACACTGCTGGATTAGGGGCACATTTCCTGAACAGGGATAACTCCCCTGTTACACCTATGTTTAGGCTTGCAGTGCAGCAGTGACGAGGTTAAGTTTCAGGTGAGAAGGGCTGCTTAATTAGTCTGACCCCAACTGCATAATCAAGGTGTTCTAAAACCACCAGGCTGTACACACATAGCTAGCTGGTCAGGAGACAGGCCTGATACTGAAGAAATTACTGCTATAAGGTCTGTTTTTCAAACTACATGTGTGATAACTGTCTGTTTCCTGCATGCTGAAGAGAAGCTATTTTGTTTTTGTCTGCTGAAGAGAAGCTATTTTGTTTTTGTATGCCGAAGAGAAGCTATTTTGTTTTTGTGTGCTGAAGAGAAGCTATTTTGTTTTTGTGTGCTGTATGTTTTTAAGGCTCAATAAATAAGCCTTATCAAGAGAACCCACGTGTGTGGTTGCATGTAACATGCAACAGGATGTCTCTGGTAGGATATTGTCAGATGCTTCATAAGCTCTTTCACTCCAGGATCATCACATTGGCACGTTGATAACTTGTATGCCAGTCCTATTATACAGAAACAGACAAGCAATGGGGGAGCATGGGATTAGAGAAATATGAAAAAACACAAAAAAATATAGTAATAACTGTGATTTCAAAGATAGGTTAGGGGGTGTGATAAGAATGCTAAAGCACTTACACGGCCATATGTAAGCAGACACAGTATTTGGTATCTTTCTTTAGGCAATTCCAATCCCTCCCAACATCGAGTAAATGGTGGTTTGTAGGGTTGTGAAATAAATATATAGATATATCTGTACTCACACGGCCGAGTGTGAGTCCTTGCAGAAAATTGGTAACTTTGGGGTTAAATTAACCCATCCGCATCCGTTTGCCACCCGATGGGGGCTGTTCTCCAATTCGAGATCCGCATGCAATTCTAACCCAGGCTTGGGCGTCAGGCAGGAACTCTCCCCGGTGGTTGTTATATGAGGGGGGGGGGAGAACAAGTGAGGCGCGATGTCAATGGAGTATTAAAAGGGCATTTATTTAATAAAAATAGACAACAGGACTCACATACATACATAGAAGTTGGACCCCTGGCCTCCTTCAGTAGTCCAGGATCGAGTGTGAGCAGCTGTTTAGAAGCAATCACGTGTCCGTGAGGCAGGAGATAAACCTTTCCTGCTTGGCTTCAATGGCTGCTCAGCGATCCGGCTACGGGTGCCTCTGTGGGTCAAATCCAGCCGATGATTAGGAGCTACGCGTTTCGCCGACGTATCGGCTTCCTCAGGCTCATGTGCTTTCTCCTGCCTCACGGACGCGTGATTGCTTCTAAACAGCTGCTCACACTCGATCCTGGACTACTTAAGGAGGCCAGGGGTCCAACTTCTATGTATGTATGTGAGTCCTGTTGTCTATTTTTATTAAATAAATGCCCTTTTAATACTCCATTGACATCGCGCCTCACTTGTTCTCCCCCCCCCCATATAACAACCACCGGGGAGAGTTCCTGCCTGACGCCCAAGCCTGGGTTAGAATTGCATGCGGATCTCGAATTGGAGAACAGCCCCCATCGGGTGGCAAACGGATGCGGATGGGTTAATTTAACCCCAAAGTTACCAATTTTCTGCAAGGACTCACACTCGGCTGTGTGAGTACAGATATATCTATATATTTATTTCACAACCCTACAAACCACCATTTACTCGATGTTGGGAGGGATTGGAATTGCCTAAAGAAAGATACCAAATACTGTATCTGCTTACACATGGCCGTGTAAGTGCTTTAGCATTCTTATCACACCCCCTAACCCATCTTTGAAATCACAGTTATTACTATATTTTTTTGTGTTTTTTCATATTTCTCTAATCCCATGCTCCCCCATTGCTTGTCTGTTTCTATATTTTTGTAAGGGCTCTGGATTAACCCTTTTCTGGGGTCGAAGCAGAAGTGATTTTTAGGGTTGGCTCAAAGCATCTGCTAGAGAGCCGCAGTTGATTTGACTGCCAGATTGTAAGCACGCCATTTGTAGTAAACTCAAGGTAAGCGCCAGGTTTTTTTCCCTATTAGTCCTATTATACAGGTACAGTACGGTGCTGGTATACTAGTCCCAAGATAGTAATAACACTCCTTGTTTACGGCGGGAAGTTTGAACACGGGAAGGGTGTGATAGCGCTGGTACACTACAGGTCCGCGTCCCGCTGCTTCTCCATCTACCATCCGGTGACGTCACCTGACAACGACGCCGAAAGCTGCAAGCCCGACCTCTCATCGGTCACAATGGAAACAGGCAGCGTTATGGTATATGGTGGGGAGCTGATCGGATCACTCAGTCTTGGCACTTTTCCAACGCGTTTCGAAACTAACAAGTTTCTTCATCAGGGATATCTTTTGATATACTGTATGCAGAATACTCACCTTATATTGTTTCAACCATTATATTTTATTTACTACACTATGAGCGCTGTTTTTTGTATTTTTTCTGTTATAGCCCTGGGGGTGTTTGAGCCCACCCGTTCCTATGGCTGCAGACGCTCTCCTGAATCACAACCATATTCACGTATTATTTATATGTATATCTTCACCCACCTACACACCTCACATGGTTGGTTTTTTGGTTGGTTTAGAATTAGAGGTAGATCGTAGTAGCGCACTTTCCCTCACCTTGTTGTCACTCATATTAACTACATTTGATTCTTACCTCGCTGAACAGGAGAGTATGCATTAGTCAAAAATCGAAAATGTCCTCTATTGTACCAGCAAATGAGGGACATGTTTCCTTGCATCCTTATTCCATACTGTCCACGAGATTTTGGTACTTCTGTATTATTCAGCATTGACAGAGGAAGTCCAGTGCAGTCACTTTTATGGGAGCTCAGCAATCCACAGCAATAAATATCTGAGCAAAAGAAAGAAAAGGCATAGTAAAACATAAAAACTGACTTCTAAATAATTCCATTAGGCTCTACTAGTCTAACTACTGTATGTTCTCCTACAGTTTTTATTACAAAATCATAGACTCTTCTAACAAACACTAGTATTCAGGAGTTAATACGTGTACTGATTGATCTGTGTGCTTGATTTGAAGTGCTGGTTGTTTAAAGTGTGTGCAGTTAGAAACAGAAGGAAAGGGAAGTGCTGTGTTAATTTATTCTAAAGTGTGTTGTAATTGAAGCCTGAAGCTTTTTTTCCCCTTTCTCCTGAGGCAGAGTGGGTGTGGTTAGTTAATTGGCTGGCCTAACACACCTGCAGTGGGTGAGGTTAGTTAATTGATAACCTAACACAGCTGGTGGATGTCCCTATCCTGAGCTTGCGTGTACTGACTGATCTGTGTGCTTGATTTGAAGTGCTGGTTGTTTAAAGGGTGTGCAGTTAGAAACAGAAGCAGTTTGAACAAGGAAGCGGTTAAACAAGGTATAGTATATTGAAGTACAGTTTACTGTTAGTATTTATAAACTTCATAGTTGCTAGGATGAGCAGGATTGAAAATGCAACTCAATGCACATCTTGCCACATGTATGTGCACTTAGAGCAGCTGTTCCAAGGAGCATACCGCTGTGAGAAGTGTGAGCGGGTAGTCTCCTTAGAGTCAGAGATTGCTGATCAGAAGAGACATCTTGCAATATTGAGGGACATTGGCAATCTTGAAAGGGGTTTAGAGCTCACCTTGCTTCAACTAGTGGTGCAGATGGTAGCGCTGTTAGTGAGGAGCAGGTAGGTAGCTTGGTTGCTGTTAGTGAGGAGCAGGTAGGTCACTTGGTTGCTGTTAGTGAGGAGCAGGTAGGTAGCTGGGTGACAGAAGGGGAAGCAGGGGCAATAGGGTCGTATAGCAGGTAGTTTCTGAGCTGACCCATCCCAATAGATTTGCCATGTTGAGTGAAGATATTGGGAATGTCGGGCAGAAATGGCAAAGCTGGGGGAGACTAATTCCTCTAGCAGCCAGGGGAATGGTTCCTCCAGCACAGAGGGGACTCTGGATGCTCAGCTACAAAGAAAGATTGTGGTGGTAGGGGACTCCATTATTAGGAAGGTAGATAGGGCAATCTGTTGCTATGACCGCATGAACCGAACAGTTTGTTGTCTCACGGGTGCTCGGGTTTGGCACATTGCGGATCGGGTAGACAGATTGTTGGGGGCGATGGGATTGACCCGGCGGTCTTGGTACATGTTGGCACCAATGACAAAGTTAGAGAAAGATGGAGGGTCCTAAAAAATGATTACAGGGATCTAGGCCAAAAGCTTAAGACAAGGACCTCCAAGGTAGTATTTTCTGAAATACTACCAGTGCCATGTGCTACCGCAGGAAGACAGTCAGAGATCAGGGAGGTTAATGCATGGCTAAAAAAGTGGTGCAGGAAGGAGGGGTTTGGGTTTTTAGAGCACTGGGACTCCTTTTCTGAGAGGTGCCATCTATATTCTAGGGACAGATTGCACCTTAATGAAGAGGGATCTTCTGTGCTAGGGGGGAGAATGCTTAAAAGGTTGGAGGAGATTTTAAACTAGGATGGAAGGGGGAGGGGAATGAAACAGATAATGAACTAAATGGAATAGATGAGGATACAAGGTGGTATGGAGGTAGAATGGGGGCAAGTGCGAGTTTGACAAGCAGCGAGACACCCAAAGTAAATACAGATAATACTAGAAAACTTCTAAAGACTAAACCACGTGGGCGCAGAAAGGAAGGAGCAGATAAGATAATAGTACAGGCTGAAAAAAAACTTAAATGCATGCTTGCTAATGCAAGAAGCCTGACAGATAAAATGGGGGAGCTTGAATTAATAGCTGCAAGGGAGCAGTATGATATCATAGGCATTACTGAAACATGGTGGGATGAAACTCATGACTGGAAAGTTAATTTAGAGGGTTATTCCCTTTTTCGGAAGGATCGAACAAATAGAAGGGGAGGTGGAGTATGCTTATATGTTAAACCGGATCTAAAACCTATTATAAGGGATGATGTTTATGAAGGGAATGATGAAAACGTAGAGACCTTGTGGATAATAATTAGCAGTGTAGGTAAAAGTATAAAGAAAATGTTTGTGGGAATATGCTATAAACCACCAAATATCTGCGAGATTGAGGAAGCTAAAATACTTTTGCAAATGGAGAAGGCATCAAAACTGGGTCATGTTTGCATAATGGGGGATTTTAATTATCCAGACATAGACTGGGGCAATGAGATTAGCATTACAACAAAACGAAACAGGTTTTTGGGGTGCTTAAAGACAATTATATGACTCAAATTATTGAGGAACCAACCAGGAGAGGGGCAGTACTGGATTTGGTCATATCAAACAATGTAGAAGTAATAACAAATATTCATGTCCTGGAACATTTGGGTAACAATGATCGTAACATGGTCTCATTTGAAATAAATGATCAAAAAACAGATTAGTTGGGTTCAACAAAGACTTTAAACTTTAGAAAGGCAGATTTTAATAAACTGAGGTCTAATCTAGTAGTAATACAATGGGATGATGTTTTTGCAGGGAAAAATGTAGAAGATAAATGGGCAGTCTTTAAAACATTGTTAGAATAGCACACTTATCAGTGTATACCCATGGGTAATAAGTAAAAATAAATAAGTCAATACCAATGTGGCTAAATAAACAGGTAGGGGAGGAAATGGACAAGAAGAGGAAGGCGTTTAGATTCTTTAAGTCAGACGGGACGGAGATATCATATCAGAATTATAAGGAATTGAACAAAAATTGCAAAAGGGCAATCAAATTAGCAAAAATGGATAATGAAAAAAGGATTGCAATAGAAAGTATGGTCAACCCTATAAAGTTCTTTAAGTACCTTAATAACAAAAAAATGAGAAAAGAAAATATAGGACCCTTTCAGTGTGAGATGGGTAGGCAGATTATTGGCGATAAGGAAAAAGCTGAGGTATTAAACAAATTCATTGCCACAGTGTTTACCAGGGAAGAATCAAGTTCAATAGTAGTGCCGCAGGAGGAAGCCACAACCTCCATAATAATGAACAATTGGTTAACTGAGGAAGAAGTTCATAAGCGACTTGAAAAAATTAAAGTAAATAAGGCACCTGGCCCCGATGGCATACATCCAAGAGTTCTCAAGGAGTTAAGCTCAGTAATAGCCAAACATTATATTTAATAGTCAAGGACTCCATTTCCACAGGCTCAGTACCACAAGATTGGCGTAAAGCAGATGTGGTGCCTATATTTAAAAAGGGAGCTAGATCACAACCGGGGAATTACAGACCTGTAAGCCTGACTTCAATAATGGGAACTTCTTGAAGGTTTATGGATTTATGAAGGATAGATCTTGCCAAACTAACCTTATTTGTTTCTTTGAGGAGGTAAGTAGGAATTTAGACCAAGGTAATGCAGTTGATGTGGTCTACTTAGATTTTGCAAAGGCTTTTGATACGATTTCACACACAAGGTTGGTGTACAAAATAAAGAAAATTGGACTCAGTAAAAATATATGCACCTGGATTGAAAACTGGTTAAAGGACAGACAACAGAGGGTTGTCATAAATGGAACTTTTCAGGTTGGGCTAAAGTCGTGAGTGGAGTACCTCAGGGATCGGTACTGGGACCCCTGCTTTTTAACTTGTTTATTAATGACCTTGAGGTTGGCATCGAGAGCAAAGTCGCCATCTTTGCTGATGATACTAAATTGTGTAAGGTAATAGAATCAGAGCAGGATGTAATTTCTCTTCAGAAGGACTTGGAGAGACTGGAAACGTGGGCAGGTAAATGGTAGATGAGGTTTAATACAGATAAATGTAAAGGTATGCATTTGGGATGCAAGAATAAAAAGGCGAATTACAAATTAAATTGGGGGAATCCTTGATAGAGAAGGATTTAGGAGTGCTTGTAGACAGCAGGCTTAGCAATAGTGCCCAAAGTCATGCAGTAGCTGCAAAAGCAAACAAGATCTTATCTTGCATCAAACGGGCTATGGATGGAAGGGAAGTAAACATTATTATGCCCCTTTACAAAGCATTAGTAAGACCTTACCTTGAATATGGAGTACAATTTTGGGCACCAATCCTAAGAAAAGACATTATGGAACTAGAGAGAGTCCAGAGAAGAGCCACCAAATTAATAAAGGGGATGGACAATCTAACT
This sequence comes from Ascaphus truei, assembly GCF_040206685.1. NCBI lineage: Eukaryota > Metazoa > Chordata > Amphibia > Anura > Ascaphidae > Ascaphus > Ascaphus truei. The sequence goes on from NC_134486.1 coordinate 217,954,464, forward strand.
TATGAGGAGAGGCTAGCTAAATTAGATTTATTTACATTAGAAAAGAGGCGTCTAAGAGGGGATATGATAACTATATACAAATATATTCGGGACAATACAAGGAGCTTTCAAAAGAACTATTCATCCCATGGGCAGTACAAAGGACTCGGGCCATCCCTTAAGGCTGGAGGAAAGGAGATTTCACCAGCAACAAAGGAAATGGTTCTTTACAGTAAGGGCAGTTCAAATGTGGAATTCATTACCCATGGAGACTGTGATGTATTGTATTGTATTGTATGTCTTTATTTATATAGCGCCATTAGTGTACATAGCGCTTCACAGTAGTAATACATGTGGTAATCAAATAAATAACAGATAATATGTTTGAAAGGCAGGTTGGGTCAAGCGTGCTGTTTTTGAGTAATGGTATAACTATTGCATGTTTGAAGGAGGAGGGAAAGGTACCCGAGTAGAGGGAGGAGTTAAACATGTGTGTGACCGTGCGAATTATAGTTGGAGCAAGAGGTTTTAGGTGATTGGAGGGAATGTATTGTATTGTATGTCTTTATTTATATAGCGCCATTAATGTACATAGCGCTTCACAGTAGTAATACATGTGGTAATCAAATAAATAACAGATCATGGGAATAAGTGCTTTAGACATAAAAATAACATTAAGGAAGAGGAGTCCCTGCCCCGAGGAGCTTACAGTCTAATTGGTAGGTAGGGAGAACGTACAGAGACAGTAAGAGGGAGTTCTGGTAAGTGCGTCTGCAGGGGGCCAAGCTTTATGTATCATGTGTTCAGCATATCCACAGTGCTATTCATATGCTTCTTTAAGCAAGTGTGTCTTAAGGTGGATAGAGAGGGTGCTAGTCGGGTACTGAGGGGAAGGGCATTCCAGAGGTGTGGGACAGTCAGTGAAAAAGGTTTAAGGCGGGAGAGAGCTTTAGATACAAAGGGGGTAGAAAGAAGACATCCTTGAGAAGAATGCAAGAGTCTGGATGGTGCATACCGAGAAATTAGGGATGAGATGTAAGGAGGGGCAGAAGAATGTAAAGCTTTAAAAGTGAGGAGAAGAATGGAGTGTGAGATGCGGGATTTGATTGGAAGCCAGGAGAGGGATTTCAGGAGGGGAGATGCTGAGACAGATCTAGGAAAGAGTAGAGTGATTCTGGCAGCAGCATTTAGGATAGATTGTAGGGGAGACAGGTGAGAGGCAGGAAGGCCGGACAGCAGGAGGTTACCGTAATCAAGACGGGAGAGAATGAGGGCCTGAGTCAGAGTTTTAGCAGTCGAACAACAGAGGAAAGGGCGTATCTTATTTATATTGCGGAGGAAAAAGCGACAAGTTTTAGAAATGTTTTGAATGTGAGGGGCGAATGTGAGAGAGGAGTCCAATGTGACCCCTAGGCAGCGTGCTTGGGCTACTGGGTGAATGATTGTAGTTCCAACAGTAATGTGGAAGGAGGTAGTAGGGCCAGGTTTGGGAGGAAGTATGAGGAGCTCTGTTTTAGCCATGTTGAGTTTACGGCGTCGGAGGGCCATCCAGGATGATATAGCAGAGAGACATTCAGAAACTTTGGTTTGTACAGCAGGTGTAAGGTCGGGTGTTGAAAAGTATATTTGTGTGTCGTCGGCATAGAGGTGATAATTAAACCCAAAAGATGTTATTAGGTCACCTAGAGAGAGTGTGTACAGAGAAAAGAGAAGAGGTCCCAGGACAGAGCCCTGGGGTACCCCCACAGAGAGATCAATAGAGGAGGAGGAGGTGTTAGCAGAAGAGACACTAAAAGTACGATGGGAGAGGTAGGATGAGATCCAGGATAGAGCTTTGTTCCGAATACCTAGAGTATGGAGAATGTGGAGGAGAAGAGGGTGGTCCACGGTGTCAAATGCTGCAGAGAGGTCGAGTAATATGAGCAGAGTGTAATGACCTCTGTCTTTGGCAGCATGGAGGTCGTCAGTTATTTTAGTGAGGGCTGTTTCGGTGGAGTGAGCAGTGCGGAAGCCAGATTGTAGAGGGTCTAGGAGAGAATAGGTGTTGAGAAAATGGAGCAAGCGAGAGAATACAAGACGTTCAAGTAGTTTAGAGGCAAAAGGCAGGAGGGAGACAGGTCGATAGTTAGAAAGACAGGTAGGGTCAAGCTTGCTGTTTTTGAGTAATGGTAAGACTGTTGCATGTTTGAAGCAGGATGGAAAGGTTCCAGAGCAGAGGGAGGAGTTAAAAATGTGTGTAAGCGTAGGGATTATAGTAGGAGCTAGAGGTTTTAGGAGATGGGAGGGAATGGGGTCAAGAGGGCAAGTGGTAGAGGGAGAAGAGGAGATCAACAGCGACACATCCTCCTCTGAGACAGTGGAAAAAGACTCAAGGAAGGCAGGAGGAGAGTTAGGAAGAGGTGTAGGATGGGGGGAAGAAACAGAGGGGATGTTCTGCCGTATGGATTCCACCTTTTCCTTAAAATAGTCAGCAAAGTCCTGAGCGGAGATGGAGGAAGGAGAGGCAGCTGAGGGTGGTTTGAGTAGAGCATCAAAGACAGAGAACAGTCGGCGTGGGTTAGACTTGTGCATGTTGATTAGTGCAGAAAAGTAGGCTTGTTTAGCTTGCGAGAGGGCAGAGTTGAAACAGGATAGCATAAATTTGTAGTGAAGGAAGTCTGCGAGAGTGTGAGACTTCCTCCAGAGGCGTTCAGAGGAACGAGTGGAGGAACGCAGCATGCGCGTGTGGGAATTTAGCCAGGGTCTGGGGTTAGAAGGGCAAGGGCGGCAGAGAGAAAGCGGGGCATGTAGATCAAGAGACGAGGACAAGACAGAGTTGTACTTTCTGACCAGGTTGTCAGGGTCTGTAGCAGAGCTGAGAGAGGAGAGGGAGGAGTGTAAAGTGGACTCAAAGTCAGGTAAGTGAATAGAGCGCAGGTTTCTGCAGAACCGGGGGGTAGATGGAGGTGGAGAAGGGGAGAAGCGAGATAAAGAGAATGAGATGAGATGATGGTCAGAGAGAGGAAAAGGGGAAATGGAGAAATCGGAGAGAGAGAAGTTTTTAGTGAAAACCAGGTCTAAGTAGTGGCCATCCTTGTGGGTGCTGGCTGCAGTCCACTGTTGAAGGCCAAAAGAAGAGGTAAGAGAAAGAAAGCGGGAAGCCCAAGAGAGAGGGGTCATCAATGTGGCAATTGAAGTCCCCAAGGAGAAGAACAGGGGAGTCTGAGGAGAGAAAGAAAGAGAGCCAGGATTCAAAGTGAGAGAGAAAGGCAGAAGGGGGATGAGTAGAGGTAGGTGGGCGATAGATGACCGCCACATGGACAGGGAGAGGAGAGAAGATCTGGACAGTGTGAGCCTCAAAGGAGGGAAAAGCAAGAGAGGGGGGAATAGGAAGGGTTCGGTAATGGCAGAGAGAGGAGAGCAGGAGCCCCACGCCTCCACCCCTGCCATCAGGGCGCGGAGTGTGGGAGAAGGAAAGGCCACCATAGGAGAGGGCAGCTTCCAGAGCAGAGTCAGACTGAGTGAGCCAGGTCTCAGTTATAGCAAAGAGAAGCAGGGAGTGAGAGAGAAAGAAGTCATGTACAGAGAGGAACTTGTTAGAAAGAGAGCGTGCGTTCCAAAGGGCACAGGAGAAAGGGAGAGAGGAGGGAGGGTGGCAGGGGATGGGTATGAGGTTGGAGGGGTTGACACCAGAAGGAGTAGAAGTTGCATGTGGGAGGCGAGGACGAGAGCAAGTTGAAATAAGACAGGGACCAGGATTGGGAGAGATATCCCCAGAAGCAAGGAGGAGAAGCATGGATAGAAAAAGGATGTGTGAGGAGGATTTGTAGGGGTGTTTTTTAGTGCAGGGGATATAGCTGTGTGGTGTCAGAGGACGCAGGTAAGAAAGGAGTTCATGTGAACTGAGAAGTGGTGACGAAAGGAGAGATGGAGATATATGAATAGAGTTTGAGACATACTGAGGCTGGTAGAAAGTAGTGCATAATTTGAGAAGAAGTGAAGTTACAGCAAATATAAATGGTAAAGGCAGCATCACAGCAGTAATGATGCAGTCTGGTATAGATGATATCCTCCTTTCCAGCGTAGTTCAAATGCAGGAATCAGGGCCAGATGGGGTGTCCACTTCTTCCTCACTTCTTTTGAACTTCCTTTTAAACTTCAGTTGTTCAATAGTCATGCCACTTATAATGTGCCACTTTTAAACTTCAGTTGTTCAGTAGTCATGCCATTTATAATGGGCCACTTCCTTTTAAACTTCAGTTGTTCAGTAGTCATGCCACTTATAATGGGCAACTTCCTTTTAAACTTCAGTTGTTCAGTAGTCATGCCACTTATAATGGGCAACTTCCTTTTAAACTTCAGTTGTTCAGTAGTCATGCCACTTATAATGGCCCACTTGGATATGGGCTGCAGGCAGACTAGCTGTTCTGACTGGGTTTATATAGGCCTAAAAAGTCACCTGACAGTGTGGTTCTGTCTGCTTAATTAGCACATCTGAGGCACATTCAAACAAATGGTTTTCTACACAGGGTGTTCCCTGCCTAGGTGGCAACACTTAATTTGATTAGGGGTAGACAGAAAACAGCATTCAAATATGGTTTTTACCTAGCATTGGATCACTTGCATATACTATATAATACACACAGCAGATGGCAGATACAATAGATTTGTTCAAAAAAAGGTTGGACATCTTTTTAGATAGGAAAGGTATACAGAGATGTACCAAATAAGTATACATGGGAAGGATGTTGATCTGTCTGTTGGATGTTGGCCTGTCTGTGTGGCCCGGCCGGGCGCCAGTGAATTAATTAAATAAATTTAAAACATTTTTTTTTTAAAGTTTAAAAAAAAATGGCGGCGATTCATCCCCCCCTCCTCCACCGACACCCCCTCCTCCACCGACACCCCCCCCCCCCCCCAGGGTTTTACAGTGCGCGGGGGCAGAAGCAGCATGAGGAGGATGCAGGATGCCGGGGAGGTCAGAGCATGCCGGGGGTGGGGCTTAGTACCGGGGAGAGAGGATGTGCTGATCTAAAAGAGGTAGAGGTGTGTGTGTGTGTGAGTGTGTGAGTGTGTGTGAGAGAGAGAGAGAAAAACGGGCTGGTGGGGGTGTGTGAAAAACGGGCTGGTGCAGAGGTGTGGGGGTGGGCTGCTGACGTGAGGGGGGGGGCTGCTGACATGTGAGGGGGGTGGGCTGCTAACATGTGAGGGGGGTGGGCTGCTGACATGTGAGGGGGGGGTGGGCTGCTGACATGTGAGGGGGGGGTGGGCTGCTGACATGTGAGGGGGGGGCTGCTGGCATGTATGGGGTGGGTGGACTGCTGGCATGTGAGGGGTGGGTGGGCTGCTGACATGTGAGAGGGGGCTGCTGGCATGTGAGGTGCAGGGGGGGAAGTGATGTGAGGTGCAGGGGGGGGTATGATGTGAGTTGCAGGGGGGGAGAGAGTGTCATATTGAGGAGAGGGGGAAAGAGTGTCATATTGAAAGGAGGGGGAGAGAGTGTCATTTAGGGGAGGGGGAGAGTGTCATATTGAAGAGAGGGAGAGAGTGTCATATTGATGAGAGAGAGTGTCATATTGAGGGGAGGGGGAGAGAGTGTTATATTGAGGGGAGGGGGAGAGTGTGTTATATTAAGGGGAGTGGGAGAGTGTGTCATATTGAGGGGAGGGAGAGAGAGAGTGTCATTTAGGGGAGGAGGAGTGTGTCATCTTGAGGGGAGGGAGAGTGTCATATTGAGGGGAAGGAGAGAGAGAGTGTGTCATATTGAGGGGAGGGAGAGAGAGTGTCATATTGAGGGGAGGGCGAGAGAGTGTCATATTGAGGGGAGGGGGAGAGAGTGCCATATTGAGGGGAGGGGAAGAGTGTGTCATATTGAGGGGAGGGAGAGAGAGAGTGTCATATTGAGGGGAGAGAGTGTCATATTGAGGGGAGAGAGAGAGTGTCATATTGAGGGGAGGGAGAGAGTGTCGTATTGAGGGGAGGGAGAGAGAGAGTGTGTCATATTGAGGAGAGGGAGAGAGAGAGTGTCATATTGAGGGGAGGGAGAGAGAGAGAGTGTCATATTGAGGGGAGGGAGAGAGAGAGTGTCATATTGAGGGGAGGGGGAGAGCGTGTCATTTAGGGGAGGAGGAGTGTGTCATATTGAGGGGAGGGAGAGTGTCATATTGAGGGGAAGGAGAGAGAGAGAGTGTCATATTGAGGGGAGGGAGAGAGAGTGTCATATTGAGGGGAGGGCGAGAGAGTGTCATATTGAGGGGAGGGGGAGAGTGTGTCATATTGAGGGGAGGGAGAGCGTGTCATATTGAGGGGAGGGAGAGAGGGAGAGAGAGAGTCATATTGAGGGGAGGGAGAGTGTCATATTGAGGGGAGGGAGAGAGAGTGTCATATTGAGGGGAGGGAGAGAGAGTGTCATATTTAGGGGAGGGGGAGAGAGTGCCATATTGAGGGGAGGGGAAGAGTGTCATATTGAGGGGAGGGGAAGAGAGTCATATTGAGAGGAGGGGAGAGGGTGTGATTTAGGGGAGGGGGAGAGTGTGTCATATTGAGGGGAGGGGGAGAGAGTGTCATATTGAGGGGAGGGGGAGAGTGTCATATTGAGGGGAGGGGGAGAGAGTGTCATATTGAGGGGTGGAGGAGAGAGTGTCATATTGAGGGGAGGGGGAGAGTGTGTCATATTGAGGGGAGGGGGAGAGTGTCATTGAGAGGAGGTGGAGAGGGTGTGATTTAGGGGAGGGGGAGAGAGTGTTATATTGAGGGAAGAGAGACATGGGGGGATGCTGACATGGGATGCTGACTGGGGGGGGGGGCTGCTGACATGGAATGGGCTGGGGGGATGTGGAGGGGGTATTGTGTTTTTGATGTTGAGGGTGGTATTGTGTGGGTGAGGGGGAGAGATGGGGTATGAGAGATAGATGGGGAGTATCATAAAGGTTGATAGTGAGGGGTTCTGGGGGAGATGAGGATGATGATGATGGAGAGGTGCTGGAGGAGAGATGATGATGATGATGATGATGATGATGATGATGATGATGATGATGATGATGATGATGATGATGATGATGATGATGATGATGATGATGATGATGATGATGATTTAACCCGTGCGGCCCAAATTTTTTTTCCTTGGAGCAGTTCGGCCCTTCTCACTTTACGAGTTGGGCAGGCCTGGTATACAGGGATATACCAAATAAGTATACATGGGAAGAATGTTGATCCAGGGATTAATCCGATTGCCAATTCTTGGAGTCAGGAAGGAATTCATTTTTCCCCTTATGAGATATCATTGGATGATGTGACTCTGGGTTTTTTTTGTTTGCCTTCCTCTGGACCAATAAGTAAGTATAGATAAAGGATAAAGTATCTGTGTTCTAAATTTAGCATAGGTTGAACTTGATGGACGTACGTCTTTTTTCAACCTCATCTACTATTTAACTATGTAACTTTGTAACTATGTAATATAAAGAACAAATCAATTATTCAAGTTGGAAGAGACCTGAAAATACCCCCACCAGAAATACACGTTAAAGCCTTGTTTTATATATTTATATATTCGTATGGGTACTAAAAATGTGGCACGTGGTAAAGCAGCCAATCCTACTGATGCTTTACTACATGTTTCTGGGACTTAATAAAGATGTCGGACATCTGGAGAACTTTTTTCCATGTTGAGTCATTGACACAAGGTTCTCGTCTCGAGGACATTCGTGGGGAAAAAAATACCCCTAGATGTCTGACTTCATTATTATATACTGTATGCAACGGCAACTGACTCTATACGCCCCAAGTCATAGGCCGGGAGAGGAGAAATATAGAAGAAAAGTCTATTAAGAAGAAGTATACTTCAATGCTCTACCATTGTTTTCATTCAGAAGAGCTCGTAGTTTCCAAGATAAATGAATTGTGCAGATTCACCCTGTTTGCATTGTTCATGTTATTTTAATAATATCAATAAAGGGGCAATTTTGCACCACCAAAGGAGTGTAATGGTTTAGAGATTTAGCATTAGGGATTTTCTTTTCATGTGACTCTAATTTTGTAGTTTATACTCTCAAATACCCTTGTGGCTTTGTGCCCTTGTGGTTATGTAGGCTAAACGTCTCGAAAAAGTAAAATCTGATTTACAGTACTGAACACAACTGCTATAAGAAGGAAGGATGAGTGGTCACCGTTAGCATTGCACTTCATTTCTACAGCCACAATACAAGCCAACGGAGATTTCAGATTCTTGAGCGGGTGAGTAATTTACCAAATAGAGGTGATAAACAGGAGGCTGAGACAGTGAGGCATTCCGGATAGACCATTTGGATACTTCAAGGAATGAATGAGGATCTGGTCCTTAATTGCTTTTGTAACGGTTTTTGTGACCCGGCCTGACCCACCCAATCTCACATTGGCCCCTGTGGTCTAACCGGTCCCCATTACAGTGTGATAGTGTCTGGTGGTGCACCTGTTGGCTACAGGACTCCTGAGTCTCCCGCATGATGGTGTGTGGGGAGGACCCGTCCAGACAGGCAGCTGAGGTAGTGTGTTGAGTCCTACCTATATCCAGTGCAGCGCCTCCACCTCATCAGGGTCCCTGCGTCCGCATGGGGATGGTCCTGTTGAGGAACTCCTCCGTGGTGCTCCCCTCTGCAGAGTAATCCCAGACTCACACACGAGGGTGTCTTTGATCAGATGCATCTTTATTGCTTGAGGTGGGCTAGCTGCCCTCCACAATGGGGTGTACTTAGCCCTCCATCTTCCAGCTGCTTCCCTCCGAAAGGTACGCCTTCCCTTAATAGGTGGGTTCCCTATCCCCGCAGGGATCTCGGCCCTGTGCCAGGTCCCTGGTCACAGTTCTCTCAGGCAGCTTGTCTCTGTCTGCTTTGTGCTGCCAGACTCACAGCTCTGCATCAGACTACTGCAACAATGTTGCAGACCTCCATGTGCCTCTTACTGAACAGAGCAGCACAGCAACAGGAACTCCTCCTCTAACAACTAACTTTTGGAACAGTGCTGTGCCTTATGTATCCTAGGAACAGGCACATCTCTGATGTCACTAACCGTGGACACACAGCATGTTGTCACTTCCTATGGGACATATGACACCTCACCAGGGTGTGAGGGCAAACCTCCATGATTACTGCTGGCATGCCCATAACTTACCAGGCCTTACTGTCAGCAGGAGAGATGACTGCAGCCATTTTACAGCATGGTTACACTTTTATGAAATTTTGTGTCCGATCAGAACGCTCGATGGGGCAAAGGCTCGACACATCATTCGATAGAGTAGATTTTGGGAAATGACAGTTGTTATACACGGGGCTGAGGTCTCGCAGGTGGTATGATGTCTAACCCCTCCTGCTATCTGTCAGAGATCAGTCCATACTGCATGGCGTAGATCGTGCCCTGTGGGTTGAAGTGCTGTCAAATTGGATTTGATATGTTTATACTAAGTCTACGGGGTGTCATTGGCTATGTGAGTGATAATTGAGATGTTGGTTCTATTTGGTCCATATGTAACCTTCATAAGATTAGATCAGTTGATCATGATTATATGGTCTCCATTTGTTCTCCCTCGACATCAGCTTCAACAAACAGTATGTGAGTGTTACACATATTGCCCACTTAATCAATTTTCTCCATTATTTTGCTTTTTGGATCTGTATGTTAATTTTAGATTTTTTTTAATGCATTTCAATTTTAATCTTTAGAAGATTAGGTAGAAGGGAAGCTATGGTTTTCTCCCTGTTTGGTGCTTGTGGTGTCTGTTTGATATGAAACTAATTGTTACTTCTTTGGTAGTTTACTTTTTCATTACTCTTTTTGTTTAGTATTTTTGAGAATAAAGATGTTGTTTTTTCTATTTTTTATATTCATTGAGGTATATTTTTTTTATTGTTAGAGAAAATCAAGATATATATAAATATATAAAAACTTGTATATATACAAGTTTTTTTTATGATGGGGAGGGTGGTTCTTGATGGTGTTTGCTTCCCAAACTGACTGGTATTTAAATCGTTGTAAATGAGAGAATATTGTGGGTGGCATTTGCACCCCAAAATGTTATGCCAATTCCCACACCAAGGGAATGTTGCAACTCTGTCTGTGTTCTATTTTTGTCTATTGTCCATTGATATTGCCTTGTGGCTTCTATATTTCTCTATATTATACTATTTTTGCATTCAATTTCAATATAATATCATACAGTACTTCATACTCATTGGTATACAGTGTCTTTTCCCTTTTTTATTCTTCCATTTTAAAGTGAACATGTTTAAGTGTCTTTGGACCTCTACAGGAGTTAGACAAGAAATGGACTTCAGTCTGTTTAGATCCTTCGGCAACTTCATCTGCTTGAGGATATTATTGGACGGCTTTAAGTGAGCTCACTTCTCTACACTAATATTCTACACTTGTTAGCCTGCACCATTACACCTCTCTCCCCCTCCCTTTGACAGGCTTTCACCTACCGCATAATACTCCAACCTTGTTTGCACACAATAATCACACCTTCCTCTCCTGACTTTACCATCCTCCAATTCCCTGTCCAAGCTCTTTTAACACACCCAAGAACTTCCTAATGCAGTAACCTTTTGGCATCAGTCAAATTGAACACACCATTTGCAGTGTGGGCATTGCACGTGCCAACTGGAAACACTACAGCTTCATGTTAAGTAATTACTTAAGCCACCTCTCAGCTTTGGACTACTGTTACTCTACTCTCCCCTATTTGGTTCCGCTCTCTCACTTGCACTTTTGCCACTGCACATAGTTCCCACCCCAAACCCTCATTCCTAATTTCCAGTTCTGTCATCTCCCTCATTCTGCAGCCATCAACTCTCTGCTTCTCACATCTCACCACCCCAAAAAAAACAGCAACTCTCTGTCCTAGGTTCCCTTCCTCTCCTTACTATTATTCTTACTCTGTGGCGACATATCCCCTAATTTTGGCCCATCAACATACTAATCTTTCCATGTCCCATACTCTACCCTAAGATCTCCTTACCATGCACTGCAATCACTCCAACCACATCCCCATTTCACTATCCCTTCTCTTCTCCATTGGCCTATGGAATGCACGATCTGTCCGCAAGAAACTTACTGCAATACATGACTTATTCATTTCCAACACTCTCCACCTTCTAGCCATAATAGAAACCTTGTTCTCCCCCTCAGAGACCACCTCTCCTGTCGCACTCTCCTACGGTGGTCTCTCCCTTAGCCACATCCATAGACCAGGGAATAGACAGAGCGGAGGGGTTGGCATATTAATTTTCCCACGCTTCACATTTCATGTCAAACTGTCCTTTCCCTCACTCTCCTCATCCTTTGAAGTACACGCTTCTGGTCTCTTTTCTGCCCTTTCCCTCTGTGTCGCTGTCATCTACCTCGACCCGCACACTAAAATCCACCCTCAGATAATTTTCCCCTGTGACCGAGGATGATGTCTCCGTGCTCCTCTCATTATCTCATCTTTAGTATTCAACTGATTTCCAGACTCCAATTAGTTATGTATTTCTTAATATAATATATTTATTTGTGTTACACCATGTGTTATGATGATGTTAGTTCTTTTATGTAAAAAGAGAAAATATTTTAAATGTTGAATCTTTTGCCATGCACGTCACTCCAAAAACAATGTTCATAAAATCTTTCATATCGCTGTGATTATGACAACAATGTATCAGCAATTTGAATTTTATGCTGTTTCCACACTCCACCTCCTGAAGCGTTACTAATGTAGCAGTTTCTACCAAGCTGGTTTGGAAAATGCAGGCTTGGCATTATTTACCTTATAAAAACATCCATGAAACAATGACTGAAGATTGTACATTGTACATTGAACAGTCAAATGTATGCTGAATCGAGCCATATATTTATGGGCCAATACTTGGGTGACCAGATGTTTTCAGTAAAATGCTGAGGCAGTGTGGATTTAAAAATGATCATTCCCATTGAAGAGGGATCTAATATTCAAAAGGTGATGAAGTGTGCGAGTTTAGGCCTATAATACCAGGAGTACTATGGAAAGAGACCTCGCTCAAACCCCTAGATGGAGTAGCGTGCTGCCAAGGGAGTGTTGTGATGGAGATGGGGGAGTGTACCTGAGACAGGTACAAAAGGTCCCTTATATTGGCGCACAGCAGACCCTTATAATATACTATGGTCAGGGGTGAATGAAATGTACAAAGCACAAGATAAAATAAAAAAAGTTTATTAAATATTTTACAATGTTGTGTGGTGTAATTCACTTAGATAAAAATAGACTGGATAAGTCTATACTACTACTGGGTATCCCTAGTCGGTGCCAGTGTGGGATAGTGATCTCATGCCAAATGGCTCAAAATAGGAAGTGTTTGAGGCAGTGTGTGAAAGATCAATGCATACAAATGTTTACTGATACTCAGCCAAATCTTAATAGTATGTGTAGCAAGTCTAGGTTGTATGGTAGCTGCCTGCACTGATGTAATGTGCTGATATGAAAAGGCTAAAATCCAAAACTAAACAGAAGAATTGGCATTGAAAAACGGGACAGGTTTTTTCCTATTGATTTGGCATTGAAAAACGGGACAGGTTTTTTCCTATTGTAATTGTAGAGTCACCCTGTATATCAGATGGAAGATCCAGCTGGTGTATGTATCATGATTCTATTAGGTCAAATCACCATATAGAGATGTGGTCTTATACAGGTATACGTGCACCCTGTCTCAGCTACAGTTCTAACCCTTTGTAACTGAGGGAATCATTGCCAGCTCGCATATGTTAAATATAGTTTGTGGGTGAGCACAGGGAGCACTGTCAAAGTTGTAGCCCCAGAAGAAGTCGCAAGCAGCGACGAAACATGCTGCATGTCGGGTCTTTGCCGACACACCACTACTTTTGTATTACCTAACAGTACTGCTGAAATGTTTAGTGCTTCTCATGGCATCTTTACTTGATATCTAGATCGTGCACTCCTTGATACACCCACTTAAAGAGGTGTCCAGCACTGCTACAACTTTGACAGTGCTCCCTGTGCTCACCCACAAACTATATTTAACATATGCGAGCTGGCAATGATTCCCTCAGTTACAAAGGGTTAGAACTGTAGCTGAGACAGGGTGCACGTATACCTGTATAAGACCACATCTCTATATGGTGATTTGACCTAATAGAATCATGATACATACACCAGCTGGATCTTCCATCTGATATACAGGGTGACTCTACAATTACAATAGGAAAAAACCTGTCCCGTTTTTCAATGCCAAATCAATAGGAAAAAACCTGTCCCGTTTTTCAATGCCAATTCTTCTGTTTAGTTTTGGATTTTAGCCTTTTCATATCAGCACATTACATCAGTGCAGGCAGCTACCATACAACCTAGACTTGCTACACATACTATTAAGATTTGGCTGAGTATCAGTAAACATTTGTATGCATTGATCTTTCACACACTGCCTCAAACACTTCCTATTTTGAGCCATTTGGCATGAGATCACTATCCCACACTGGCACCGACTAGGGATACCCAGTAGTAGTATAGACTTATCCAGTCTATTTTTATCTAAGTGAATTACACCACACAACATTGTAAAATATTTAATAAACTTTTTTTATTTTATCTTGTGCTTTGTACATTTCATTCACCCCTGACCATAGTATATTATAAGGGTCTGCTGTGCGCCAATATAAGGGACCTTTTGTACCTGTCTCAGGTACACTCCCCCATCTCTATAATACCAGGACCAAGAATATCCTTAGTAATCCAGTTACATTAATCAGACATTGATTATTATGAACAAAAAATCAACACCCATAATCTATCCAGTGAACCCATTATAGTGAATGGGATTACTTCATGTGGTAGAGCTAGTACCGCTTTCTTAGTGAAGCCTAATGGTGAGTAAAAACGGGTGGATTTTCCGTTAAAATCTGACACTGATTGGCCAGTTCCTTTCTGCTGCGGATTAGTCTTAAAAAGGCAGATTCGTTTTATTTTCTTGTTACTGAAACTCTTAGACTAATGGCCAATAACCCTATCACCCAAATCCTTAGCGGTTAGTAAAGCATTTCAAGCCATTAAGGTAGACAAGGGGGGTAGGTAGTGTGATTTGATGTTGATATTAACTCCTTTGTAGCCTTTTATGGTCAGCTAGTCATAGAAACTTATGACTAGTTGACCATTTATGCTATTGGGGGTTAATATGTATTGTCATGTATTTAAAGTAATATTTTATCACCTATTTCAAGTTGGTTTTTATTATCTTATAATGGGCAATATATTGGCCATTATATACATAGGCAAGATAGGGATAACGCCAGCATGGAGTAGGTGGTATTTCTGCAGTTATTCTGTTTCTGATGAATATCGGAACATGATGTATAGTATGATAGTGTCCCAAATTATGGTAATATGATTATTTCTTTATGGATCAGATATTTTTAACGACACGATACAAAAAAAATCGTTATTCTTGCCGGTACAACTTTGATGTATTGCACTATAAAAAAATCATTTGAAAAAATTGCAATAATACCGAATTTTTAGCTTACCAGAAGTTACCTTAATGTATTGAAATTTGTGCATATTATACATACATTATACTTAAAATGGCTGAAAATTTATTTTCTACCAACCTTGCTTCTCAAACTCTTCAAAAAGATTCAGGCTAGTGATGCTAGGCCCAGTGAAAATGATGTAGTTTTTCCCCGATGAGTTTTGACACAAGCTTTTGGCTACCATGCTGTGAAGTTGGGGTTTGTTCTTTAATGTGTCAAGACCATCTGTTCCACTTCCTTCCTTTAAATGGACGTAAACCTGAAGGAGTCCAAGCAGAAAAATAAACATTCATTGGGTTTCCACATGTCGACAAATGGAATATATACTTTGCTAAATTAAAAAGATAGCTAGTAACTACAGTATTATGTGAAAATCATATTTGAGTCAATGACTGGAGTTAGGGACAGAAACCAAAGGTAATAGTATGGAAGTTATACCATGGAGTTTATACCTGAAGTGTGGTGGTAAATAAGGGTACAAATAAATAACAGGGGGGAAAACACCAAAGTTATCAGCGGGACATGTGAAAGTTTGATCAGTGCACACTCAGGGCCACATTTACTAAGTAGTAAGACACATTATGGCCCATTCAAATGCACAAGCCATGAGGTGTCTTATGGTAATGGTATCTTATTGGCTTGGCACAGCTTTGTAGATATGGCCCCTATGCCTTTCACAACTAGTAACTGTATCAAATGATATTAACTATATAGCTACAACGATATCAAAACTAACAACAACTATATCCCAAATAGAAAAAACAAGTTATTGGTTTGTCTAAAACACGATGTGTAAAATAAAGAGATGGTTACAGAAGGATCTTGTATTTATGTTATGTGTTCCCTCACCCAATGTTAATAATCTGGACAACATTTAAAATAAATTTACTGTCTGAGATTGAATGCAATCTCTCATTATTTTCTAAAGACTGGTTTATTTAAAAATGACCCAAACCTGTACATAGAAACAAATTGGGCTCCTGTCTTCAAACTGCTAAGGATACGATGTTTATTTTCTTGCAGTGAAACCAAACATTTATGACTGATGATTATAGTATATTTTCTTGTGTAGTATTTACTGTATACAGTATGCTCTTCTACATAGAATTTGAGGCTGACGTACTGCATATATTGTTTTCCTAGAGTTGCAGATTGATTAATTCAACATTTGAAAGCCAATATCTTTGCAATTCTCTCATTTATAGTGACAAATATTCCAAACAATGTTCAAAGTAAAACAAAAAAAAAAAAAAAAAAAACTTCAATGTAGACCAGCAATAGAATCATTGCGTATTTTACTCAAAGGACATAAAGATCTATTTGAGAATATATTTTCCAGGTTATCCTTGCATTTAAGTAATATTGGGTTGCTGAGATTTTGTTACTCAAAAGGTATTACCCAGAACCTTTCACATTAAATTCCATCTGACATCTATCGCTATGTTAGGAATCGGCGTCCCCTGCGTCCCCCACACGGAACACTCTCTACCTTCAGGGAAACCCTGGACGCACGGCGCAACCCTGCCTTACCGGCCTCCGCGGTTCCTCGTCTCTGCCGCCGTCGCAGGATCACCCCCCTCTGCGATTCCGCTGCTAATCCCCCTCAGCACCGGGCGCGTTCCCTTTTCCCCGCACGCGTGCAGTCTCCTTCGGCGCAGGTCGCGCACACACGCGCCTTACGGAGCACGCGCACAGTGCACACACTTCTTCCTGCTCTCCGGACCTCAGGCTCCGTCCCCGCATGCCGCGCGGGCGTACTCACTGCAGTACTAAGATTCACCTGGCTTGTAATGGCTGCACCAATCCGGAGAGTCTTCCTGCAGTTCCTCCTTACCCGCCCCCGCTTTTGCTTTATCTAGCTTCTCTGTATTCTCAGTCTTCGCATGGATGATACTCTGTTTATTCTTGGTGATTTCACAGGTTCTGACACGGCTCGTACGACTACTCCCTTTGGCTCCCGACCTCGGCACTCCTCGCATTACGCACTCTCTGGCTCCCCTCGAACACGGCTTGGACTTCGACTTTCCTCTACTCTCTGCTCCCTGACCTCGGCGTGACAATCACGATTCTACTTCTACACCCGGTACCGGCAAGTATTGTCTACCTTACTACATCTGGCCTGGCAACGCGTAATACCACACTCCGGACACGCTCCCTTTGCTGCGGGTGCATGTATTACCACTTCCCCCTTCAGCTCAGGGGACGGGTCTGGTCTGCGGGCAGCACCGGCGTAACACGCTATAATTATTACATTTTCTCTTTCTGCTTCTATCAAGCCATGTCATGCAGTCAATTACTTATGTAATATGGCATGTACTAAGAGCAGGAATACTGCATTCTTCCTCTTACCACCTGGCTGAGGTGCCCTCTCTCCCTTATCCTCCATTTCCCTGCCTGCTGCTTTTGAGGTAAATTTCTGGGTTGTACTGTAGCTTTCTTTAAAACTATTATGTCTAATACACAAGAGGCTCATTTGCTTCTGTATTTGTCTTCAGCAAAGCTGGAATGAGGGGAGAAGGGCATGTCTACCATATGTCCCCACAAGAGCTTGTTCAATGTGCATTTGCATCAATGGCAAGCGTGTCTTAGAAAGGTTGATAGCCCCGTGGTAAAAATGGCTTAGGTGTTTCTTGGTGTTTATGGGTTTAACAAAAAATATTTTGCAGTGTTGGTTTATTTATCTACTTTGGAATATACAAGTCCTTGTGAAGCACGGTTAAACTCTAACTGAAGTCTGGAGGTATAAATGATGTTAACAAAGTGGAAAAAATGTATGGAAGGAAAGTAAAAATTGTTATACAGTATACTGCTATTATGCAGTGCCTAGAAAGTCCCTCAATAATCCATCTTTTTGTTCTATTTAATCACTCCACACATCACTTGATTAAGCAAATGCTGTTAAAGAACCCCAAATCAATACAAATACGTTCAGATTGTTATCAAAGTCTTATGTCCTTTCAAATAGGGAGTGCAACCATGTAAAAATAGGGGCGGGAGGGGGGGTTGAAGAGAACAAAAGAGGCAATAGAGAACCAAATATAGTGGGAGAGGAACCTGAAAACCCCTGAGGAAGCGACATAGTGGGAGAGGGGAATGAAACAGATAAGGAACTAAATGGAATAGATGAGGATACAAGGTGGTATGGAGGTAGAATGAGGGCAAGTGCAAGTTTGACAAGCAGTGAGACACCCATAGTAAATACAGATAATACTAGAAAACTTCTAAAGACTAAACCAAGTGGGAGCAGAAAGGAAGGAGCAGATAAGATAATAGTACAGGCTGAAAAAAAACTTGCATGCATGCTTGCTAATGCAAGAAGCCTGACAGATAAAATGGGGGAGCTTGAATTAATAGCTGCAAGGGAGCAGTATGATATCATAAGCATTACTGAAACATGGTGGGATGAAACTCATGACTGGACAGTTAATTTAGAGGGTTATTCTCTTTTTCTGAATGCTCGAGCAAATAGCAGTATGTAATTTCTCTTCAGAAGGACTTGGAGAGACTGGAAACGTGGGCAGGTAAATGGCAGATGAGGTTTAATACAGATAAATGTAAGGTTATGCATTTGGGATGCAAGAATAAAAAGGCGACTTACAAATTAAACGGAGATATATTGGGGGAATCCTTGATGGAGAAGTATTTAGGAGTGCTTGTAGACAGCAGGCATAGCAATAGTGCCCAATGTCATGCAGTAGCTGCAAAGGCAAACAAGATCTTATCTTGCATCAAACGGGCAATGAATGGAAGGGAAGTAAACATAATTATGCCCCTTTACAAAGCATTTGTAAAACCACACCTTGAATATGGAGTACAATTTTGGGCACCAATCCTAAGAAAAGACATTATGGAACTAGAGAGAGTGCAGAGAAGAGCCACCAAATTAATAAAGGGGATGGACTTTCTAACTTATGAGAAGAGGCTAGCTAAATTAGATTTATTTACATTAGAAAAGAGGCGTCTAAGAGGGGATATGATAACTATATACAAATATATTCAGGGACAATACAAGGAGCTTTCAAAAGAACTATTCATCCCACGGGCAGTACAAAGGACTCGGGGGTATCCCTTAAGGTTGGAGGAAAGGAAATTTCACCAGCAACAAAGGAAAGGGTTCCTTACAGTAAGGGCAGTTAAAATGTGGAATTCATTACC